>NW_026558221.1:0-279059 GCF_026930045.1 Uloborus diversus
GTGAAATTTTTTCTTTTTCTTCAAACGGAACCATCGATTTGGATGAAGTATTAAACTATGGTTCCAACTCATTATTTTTTATGCGGATTTTTATTAAAATTAAAAGAGTGACAAGCAAGGTGCATTTTTTGTGCGAATTTTTAATCCATCGCGTGACAAGGCCGCGATGGCGTAAACTGTATGGCACCGGGCTGTACCGGAAGGTAGCGGGTTCGATACCGGCTGATTGCATTGTCCGTTAACTCTAATTATTAGCCGACTCACTAGAAAAGAAGTTTATTGTTTTAGCTATCACGTTTTTTTTTTATTTATTTTTTTTCTTCAATGGGAAACATCAATCTGGATGAGGTATTTAACTCTGATTCTACTTAATTATTCTAAATACATATTTTATTATAATTAAAGCAATGCTATAAAATGTACATTTATAATACGGCACCTGATGAAGACATGATGGCTCAACCGGTAAGGCACCGGACGTGTAACCGAAAGGTCTCCGTTTCGATCCCGTCTGAGTGCAATGGCTTCATGCATCGTTTATTAGCCGGCTCGCAAGAAAAGAAATTTAAACTTCTATTTTTTGTCAATCAAATTTTGTCCTTAATTCTTTTCTTCAACCGGAAACATCGACTTGGATGAGGTATTAAACTCCGATTCTACCTAATCATTCTAGATGCAGATTTAATTAAAAGTAACTCAGTACTATGGAATGTGCACTTTTTGTATATGGAGTTTTTAATACGACGTCTGACGAAGCCGGGAAAGCTCAACCGGTAAGGCCATGGGCCTGAAACCGGAAGGTCGCGGGTTCGAGTCTGACAGATTGCATTGGCCTGTTACACCACTTCCCAGACAGCACAACTTTGTCCTTAGGACGTCCTACTGTCGTCATTTCAGGACTAACTCAAAACATTAAGTTATCCTCGGACGTTTGATTTTCATCCCGTGCTCATCGACGGGCATCCCAGGGACCGTTCAATGTCCGCGATGTGTTCTTCCCCAGTTCGTCCCTATGATGTCCGGCGTGGTCCTCAGGACGTAAAAAAAACTTTATCCCCAGGTTGTCCAAATGATGTCAGTCAATCATTTTTCGGCGATGTCTAGGATCATGCCTTTTGTGGTCGATCCTCTGGACGTTAATCGGACTAATTCAAATGTCCGAATAATGTCCTACGAACTATAGCCGTTCATATATTGACCTTTTTCAGGATGTTAATTGGACTATATCAAGTGTTCCACGTACGCGATATATATATATATATATATATATATATATATATATATATATATATATATATATATATATATATATATATATATATATATATATATAACTTTAAATGAGCAAGACTTTCTTAATCTTTGTTGAATATATACCAGTCTATAATTTATTGAACTGTAAAACATACTTGTTTGAAATTTCTCTAAAACATCATATTTTTAAATCATTCTCATTTGAAAAAGAAAAAAAAAACATACCAAAAGTTTTTTTTTTTTGAAACTAATTTGAAAGGAAAAATCGAAAATTAAAAAAAGAAAAAAAATTTGTTCTTTTGAACCAATTCTGGTTCTGCCATCCTGCTGAGTGTATGACTTTCAAGAATGCATTCAATTTAAGCTGCACTTTAAGATACAGCAGTCTTCATGCATTCTAATATTTTCAAATCTTTTGCAATCACACTTAAAGCAATTTATTTATACTTTTTGTATTGAATCTATGTTTCTAAGATTATTACCTTGAAGCTTAGTAAGTAGCAATCCCTGTAAAAAAAAGCCTACATGTAAAACAATTACTTACCTTTTTTTTGTGTGTGTGTAAGTATTTTATATTGTTTGATTAGTTTTCTAATTTTCTCTTAATTTTATTTCTTTACAAAGTTTACCAAGTTAAAATGCACAGATTTTTTCCTCCTTTTGGAAATACCTGAAAGTAATATCATATATGACACCATTTTTAGTATACACTATCAATAATGACTCTATTATTGCTGCATACAGCAATTTTTAAAAATAATAAAATGTTTTACATAAAAATATTGTTTAAATAATAACTGCTAGCTATTTTCTACTTCCAAACTTTACGTATTCAATTATCTTGAAGCTTAATAAACAAATCCCAATTATTCATTATCACAAAAACTAATTTATCAAATACTAACTCATTTACTAATTAATTATTATTCATCCTCAATATCAGGATTTGACAATGCACATCAATTCAAGTTAATAATTTGCATTGATTTCTTTTTCTTCTTTGTTCTGAGAACACCTGAAGATTTCTTTTTAATTATACAACAAACTATGATCAATTATGAATTTATTTTCACGCTGCATTAAGCCGGCAAAATATTTAAAAAAATATTTGAATATCATATTATATAAATATGATTCCTATTTAAAGCTTTTGTTTCAAGTTTTGCATTCTTATACACACATGGATTTTAATTTGCAAGCTTAAATGAAACATGTTGAACACATAGAAAAAAGAAAGAAAGTAAGCACACCAATTTATGTGAGAAAAAATTTATTACTAAAACATATATTACAACAGAAAAATTTGATCATATTCATGAAGATCCGGAAGTTGCATCACTTAACTTTTCTGTGCCTTTCACCAATCCTGAATAGATAAAAGAAATATATGTAAACAACTAATTATTTGAATGCCTTGATAAAATATAAAGGGGTGGAGAGGGAAAATAAAATAAACTTTTTGAAACTTTCTTTTTCTCTTTTTTTTTTTTTTTTTCTTCTTTGAGAACTTGAGATATCCTGAACAACATTTGTCTATCTTAAAAGGGAATAAATTTTTGCATTTGCAATAAATATTTCAAAAACTTAGTCAGCGCCCATAGTATTATTACACAATTATTGAAAACTTGGGATGAAGAGACTTCGGTTTCATAAATTTTATTTCAAAATTCTACTTTCTATAACTGCTAAATTTAAATGAGAAATTAAGTGTTTCAGTATTTTGATTTTTCAACTGTAAAATATTATCCAAAAAGATTCTAGACAGAGATGACTAGGTCCAGTACTGCATCAGCTGCTGCATGAGAAAGGTTATCCCTGAAATTTAATTTGTCAGGGGAAACACACTGATATCTAAAACTCATGAACTGTGCAAACGGTATAGGTGCGCAGGACTTCAAGGTGCCATGCCATGCATTGAGAACAGAGATTAGGTGTTCCGTGATAAATGAAAAGACTATTTTAGTGTGATAATTGCCCCAGTTTTCTCCCACTCGAAAGACAAATATGAAGTACTTCGTGAAGGCCCTTTATACTGGTTTAGTAATTCAATATGCAGGGCCTGCTGTGCTATATTATTGAGCAGAAGATACAACAATAATTGTACTACCATTTTGTTGATATTTCATAGACTCATCTTTGAGATACACAAGGTTTTTAGCAGACTTAGATAAAATGGAAAGCTTTATTTGAACACAAATCCTGGCTGAAGAATTTTTTGCAAATAATTATTTTGCCTTACTCACCCTTGAACAAAGGCGCCCATACAAGGGGGCAAGGGAGGCAGAAGCCCCCCCCTAGAGATTAGAACTTCCTTGCTTTTAGTACTTTTTCTTTGCAAAAATATAATAACATTTCTTTTCCAGCCATTAGTGAATAATTTATCAAAAATGTCAAACTTTTATAACTCTAATCTGTACTGAAATCGGAGTCTATGGGGAAAATATCCTGCTAAACCATGCAGAAAATATCTAAGCTCCCCCTACAATTTTGCATATGGCGCCCATGTCCTTGAATACAGAAGTAAATCTATATTCAAATATGAAAGAGGCCAAAAAAAAGGCAAGCTTTAAATCTTTATTTAATTTTGCAATACTAAAGTTTGTGCTTATTTTTCACCAACTGAAGAAAACTGCCAAAACCATTATTTTTTTCACACATGAACTTTAAAAGGCTTTTGGAAAAAGACTTTCAGAAATAAATTAGGATTTAAAAAAAAATTCCCTTAATATATATATATATATATATATATATATATATATATATATATATATGCTAGCAATTTGAAAAAAAATTCTCTAGAGCCAAACATTTTCTGCGAACGCCGTTCATACATTTGTTTATATTATGCAAGACTGGTTTTTAGATTAAGATAATAGCACCAAATTTAAATATTGATAAAGAAAAAAAATAATGAAATACAACAGATTTTCAATAATAAGTATTGTTATACAGGAAATTAATATGAAATGGAAAATACTAATACAGTAACTGGGAATATGGTTCAAAGGTTACAAATGCAAGGAAATAAACAAAAAAGGGGTTAAGATACAAAATTCTAGAATCTACAAAAGTAGATTAAGATACAATCTATATTTTTATGACACAAAATTCTACTCAAATTTGGATAGCAGAGAAAATTCAATAATTTGTTTTAATATTGGTAGTTATCAAGCAAATGAATCGTCGAACCTAAATGCAAAACATTGCAGCACATGAAATACATGTTTGGTCTTGCAAGAGTAATTCACTTTTTGGCAATTTATTGGGAGTAGATGAAATCTGTTTAACCCAAAATAATCACCATTGCACGGTTCCTTTTATTTTTTTTATAAAAGAGGTTTGGCAGTGCATTTATAAAAATAATAAATTATATTAATTTAGTGTATACCTACATGCAATATTTTTGAATTCATTACTATTGTTTTAATTAAAATGATTATCAGTTTTTTTCTATGTTTTCTAAGGAAAATTCAAACACAATAATTGAAAAAAACTTCAATATATGTATAGTGATTCAAATAAGGAGAAAATAACTGCTAAATTTCGAAAAATATATTTATTAAATTCTCCATATCAAAATTAAATTTTATCTAGTAGAAATTTTCCTTGATTTCTGATAGTCAGCATGTAAATACAGTCAAGCACTGCTTATACTTTTTTGAAGGAACTGTATGAAAAAAGTGTACAAATGAAAAAAAAAATCTTTATTAATATAATTAAGACACCGACCAACAGAGATCCGATAGCCTATTGGCAAAAGCGTTGGGCTTCCATGCGAGTGGCCCTGGGTTCGAGTCCCAGCCGGAAAGAAAATCTTCAATGCATATTTTTTTTTTCAAATTTGATAATTTTTTTTTTTAATTTTCTCTTTTGCGAAGTCAGTCAGTCAGTCAGTCGGTCAGTCCAGTCCGTCAGTCAGTCAGTTAGTCAATCATTTAGTCTCAGTCAGGCAGTAAGACTCCGACCGACAGAGCTTCGATAGACTAATGGCTATAGCGTTGGGCTTCTAAGCGAGTGGCCCTGGATTCGAGTCACAGCCGGAACGAATAGCTTCAATGCATATATTTCTTTTCTAATTTAATTTTTTTTTTTTTTTTTTCAATTTCTTTCTTTTGCGAATATCGATTATTTATGTAGGGAAGAAAATTCTGAGTCAGTTTAATTATTCGACCTGTAGATTTCAAAGTGTTTATATCAATAATTACCAAGGTGCATTTTTTGTTTTTATTAAAATTAAGACACCGATGGACAGAGATCCGATAGTCTATTCGCGAGAGCGTTGGGCTTCCATGCGAGTGGCCCTGGGTTCGAGTCCCAGCCGGAAGGAAAATCTTAAATGCGTATTTTTTTTCTAATTTGATAATTATTTTTTTTTAACTTTTCCCTTTTGCGAAGTCAGTCAGTCAGTCTGTCAGTCCAGTCCAGTCAGTCAAGCAGTCAGTCAGTCAGTTAATCATTCAGTCAGTCATTCAGTCTCAGTCAGTCAGTCAATCAGTTAGTCGGTCAGTCAATCAGTCTCATTCAGTCAGTCAGTCTCATTCAGTCGGTCAGTCCAGTCCAGTCAGTCAATTAGTCAGTCAAACAGTCAGTCAGTCCAGTCCAGTCCAGTCAGTCTCAGTCAGTTAGCCTCGGTCAGTCAGTGAGTCAAGCAGTCAGTCATTTAGTCTCAGTCAGACAGTTCAGTCCAGTCAGTCACTTAGTCAGTCAAGCAGTCAGTCAGTCAGTCAGCTTTAGTCAGTCAATCAGTCAGTCAAGCAGTCAGTCAGGTAGTCAAGAAGTCAGTCTCAGTCAGTCAGTTAGTCAGTCACTCAGTCAGTCAGTCAAGCAGTCAGTCAGTCAGTCTCGGTCAGTCAGTCGGTCAGTATCAGTCAGGCAGTCTCAGTCAGGCAGTAAGACTCCGACCGACAGAGCTCCGATAGACTAATGGCTAGAGCGTTGGGCTTCCAAACGCGTGGCCCTGGGTTCGAGTCCCAGCTTAAACGAAAATCTTCATTCTGTTTTTTTAATTTCTAATTTGGAAATTCCTTTTTTTTATTTTTAATTTTTCTCTTTTGCGAATATTGATTATTTATGTAGGGAGGAAAATTCTGAGTCAGTTTATTTATTCGACCTGTAGATTTCAAAGCGTTTGAATCAATAATTACATAGGTGCATTTTCTGTTTTTATTATATTTAAGACTCTTATTGATAGAGCTCCGATAGCCTAATGGCTAGACTGTTGGGCTTTTAAGCTTGTTGCCCTGGGTTCGAGTCCCAGCCGGAACGAATATCTTCAATGTGTATATTTATTTTCTAATTTAAAAATTTTTTTCTTCAATTTCTTTCTTTTGCAAATATCGATTATTTATGTAGGGAAGAAAATTCTGAGTCAGTTTACTCATTCGACCTATATTTTACAAAGTGTTTGAATCAATAATTACCAAGGTGCATTTTTTGTTTTTATTATATTTAAGACTTCAAGCGACAGAGCTCCGATAGCCTAATAGCTAGACCGTTGGGCTTCCAAGCGCGTGGTACTGGGTTCAAGTCCCGGTCGGAACGAATATCTTCAATGTATATATTTCTTTTCTAATTTGAAAATTCTTTTTTTTTTTTTTTAATTTCTTTCTTTTGCAAATATCGATTATTTATGTACGGAAGAAAACCCGAGTCAGTTTAATTATTCGACCGGTAGATATCAAAGACTTTAGATCAATAATTACCAAGATGCATTTTTTGCTTTTATTATAATTAAGACAGCAATCGACAGGGCTCCGATAGCCTAATGGCTAGACCGTTGGGCTTCCATGCGCGTGGCCCTGGGTTCGAGGCCCAGCTAGAACGAAAATCTTCAAAGGGTTTTTTAGTTTCTAATTTGGAAATTCTTTTTTTTTTAATTCTCCCTTTTTGCGAATATTGATTATTTATGAAGGGAGAAAAATTCTGAGCCAGTTTACTTCCTCGACCTGTAGATTTCAAAGTGTTTGAATCAATAATTACCAAGGTGCATTTTTTGTTTTTATTATATTTAAGATTCCATATGACAGAGCTCCGATAGCTTAATGGCTAGACCATTGGGATTCAAAGCGAATGGCCCTGGGTTCGAGGCCCAGCCGGAACGAATATCTTCAATGTATATATTTCTTTTCTAATTTGAAAATTCTTTTTTTTTTTTTCAATTTCTTTCTTTTGCAAACATCAATTATTTATGTACGGAAGAAAATTCTGAGTCAGTTTAATTATTCGACCTGTAGATTTCAAAGATTGTAGATCAATAATTACCAAGGTACATTTTTTGTTTTTATTATAATTAAGACACCGAAAAACAGAGTTCCGATAGTCTATTGTCGAGAACGTTGGGCTTCCATGCGTGTGGCCCTGGGTTCGAATCCCAGCCGGAAATCAAATCTTAATTGCATATATTTTTTTCTAATTTGATAATTTTTTTTTTTTATTTTTCCCTTTTGCGAAGTCAGTCAGTCAGTCCAACAGTCAATCAGTCAGTCTCGGTCAGTCAGTCAATCTGTCAGTCGGTCAGTCCAGTCCAGTCAGTCACTCAAGAAGTCAGTCAGTCAGTCAGTCAAGCAGTCAGTCATTCAGTCTCAGTCAGTCAGTCACTCAATCAGTTAGGCAGTCAGTCAGTCAGTCTCAGTCAGTCAGTTAGTCATTCAGCCAGTCAGTCAAGCAGTAAGTCATTTAGTCTCAGTCAGTCAGTCATTCAGTCAGTCAGGCAGTCAGTCAGTCAGTCAGCCTCATTCAGTCAGTCTGTTAGTCAGTCAGTCGGTCAGTCCTGTCCAGTGAGTTCAGTCAGTCAGTTAGTCAGTCAAGCAGTCAGTAAGGCAGTCAAGCAGTCAGTCAGTCAGTCAGTCAATTGCATTCAGTCAGTCTGTCAGTCGGTAAGTCCCGTCCAGTCAGTCCAGTCAGTCAGTTAGTCAGTCTAGCAGTCAGTCACGGAGTCAAGCAGTCAGTCAGTCATTTAGTCATTCAATCAGTGAATCAAGTAGTCTGTCATTTACTCTCAGTCAGTCAGTCATTCAGTCAGTCAGTCGGTCAGTCCAGTCCAGTCAGTCAGTCAGTCAGCCCAGTCCAGTCTCAGTCAGTCAGCCCAGTCAAGTCTCAGTCAGTCAGTCAGTCAGTCTCGGTCAGTCAGCCAGTATCAGTCAGTCAGTCAGTATCAATCAGTTAGTCGGTCAGTCTGTCAGTCAGGCAGACTCAGTCAGGCTGTAAGACTCTGACCGACAGAACTCCGATAGCCTAATGGCTTGACCGTTGGTCTTCCAAGCGAGTGACCTGGGTTCGAGTCCCATTCGGAACGAATATCTTCAATGTATATATTTCTTTTCTAATTTGAAAATCCTTTTTTTTTTCAATTTCTTTCTTTTGCAAATATCGATTATTTATGTACGGAAGAAAATTCTAAGTCAGTTTAATTATTCGACCTGCAGATTTCAAAGATTTTAGATCAATAACTACCAAGATGCATTTTTTGTTTTTATTATATTTAAGACTGCAAGCGCAAGAGCTCCGATAGCCCAATGGCTAGACCGTTGGGCTTCCAAGCGCGTGGTACTGGGTTTGAGTTCCGACCGGAACGAAAATCTTCAAAGTGCTTTTTTAGTTTCTAATTTAAAAATTCTTTTTTTTTTTATTTTTTCTCTTTTGCGAATATTTATTATTTAAGTAGGGAGAAAAATTCTGAGTCAGTTTATTTATTCGACCTGTAGATTTCAAAGAGTTTGAATCAATAATTACCAAAGTGCATTTTTTGTTTTTATTATATTTAAGATTCCAAATGACAGAGCTCCAATAGCCTAATGGTTAGACTGTTGGGATTCCAAGCGAATGGCCCTAGGTACGAGACCCAGCCGAACGAATATCTTCAATGTGTTTATTTCTTTTCTAATTTGAAAATTGTTTTTTTTTTTTTTTCAATTTCTTTCTTTTGCAAGTATCGATTATTTATGTACGGATGAAAATTCTGAGTCAGTTTAATTATTCGACCTGTAGATTTCAAAGATTTTAGATCAATAATTACCAAGGTGCATTTTTTGTTTTTATTATAATTAAGACTCCGACCAACAGAGATCCGATAGTCTAATGTCGAGAGCGTTGATCTTCCATGCGTGTGGCCCTGGGTTCGAATCGCAGCCGGAAAGAAAATCTTCAATGCATATTTTTTTTTCTAATTTGATAATTCTTTTTTTTTTGTTTTTCCCTTTTGCGAAGTCAGTCCAACAGTCAATCAGTCAGTATCGGTCAGTCAGTCAGTCTGTCAGTCGGTCAGTCCAGTCCAGTCAGTCAGTCAAGCAGTCAGTCAGTCAGTCACTCAAGAAGTCAGTCAGTCAGTTAGTCATTCAGTCAGTCAGTCAAGCAGTCAGTCATTCAGTCTCAGTCAGTCAGTCAAGCAGTCTGTCCAGTCAGTCAGTCACTCAGTCAGTTAGGCAGTCAGTCAATCAGTCTCTGTCAGTCAGTTAGTCATTCAGTTAGTCAGTCAAGCAGTCAGTAAGGCAGTCAAGCAGTCAGTCAGTTAGTCATTCAGTCAGTCAGTGAAACTGTCAGTCAGTCTGTCTCAGTCAGTCAGTCAATCGCATTCAGTCAGTCTATCAGTCGGTCAGTACCGTCCAGTCAGTTAGTCAGTCACGGAGTCAAGCAGTCAGTCAGTCAGTCAGTCGGTCAGTCTCAGTCAGTCACTGAGTCAGTCAGTCAGCCCAGTCCAGTCTCAGTCAGTCAGGCAGTCAGTCCGTCAGTCTCGGTCAGTCAGTGAGTCAGTCAGTCAGTAACAGTCAGTCAGTCAGTATCAATCAGTCAGTCAGTCAGTCTGTCAGTCAGGCAGACTCAGTCAGGCTGTAAGACTCCGACCGACAGAACTCCCATAGCCTAATGGCTAGACCGTTGGTCTTCCAAGCGAGTGACCTGGGTTCGAGTCCCATTCGGAACGAATATCTTCAGTGTATATATATATTTCTTTTCTAATTTTAAAATTCTTTTTTTTTTTCAATTTCATTCTTTTGCAAATATCGATTATTTATGTACGGAAGAAAGTTCTGAGTCAGTTTAATTATTCGACCTGCACATTTCAAAGATTTTAGATCAATAACTACCAAGTTGCATTTTTTGTTTTTATTATAATTAAGACAGAAATCGACAGAGCTCCGATAGCGTAATGCCTAAACCGTTGGGCTTCCATTCGCGTGGCCCTACGTTCGAGTCCCAGCTTGAACAAAAACCTTCATTGTGTTCTTTTAGTTTCTAATTTTTAAATTCTTTTTTTTTTTTCAATTTCTTTCTTTTGCAAATATCGATTATTTATGTAGGGAAGAAAATTCTGAGTCAGTTTACTTATTCGACCTGTAAATTATTAAATTTTATTTTTAATTTGTTTGAATCAATAATTACCAAGGTGCATTTTTTAAAATTATATTTAAGACTCGAATCGACAGAGTTCCGATAGCCTTATGGGAAGAACGTTGGGCTGTCAAGCGAGTTTGGCTTCCGTGCGTGTGGCCCTGGGTTCGAATCCCAGCCGGAAAGAAAATCTTAAATGCATATATTTTTTTTCTAATTTGATAATTTTTTTTTATTTTTCCCTTTTGCGAAATCAGTCAGTCAGTCCGACAGTCAATCAGTCAGTCTCTGTCAGCCAGTCAGTCTGTCAGTCGGTCAGTCCAGTCCAGTCAGTCAGTCAAGCAGTCAGTCAGTCAGTCACTTAAGCAGTGAATCAGTCAGTTAGTCATTCAGTCAGTTAGGCAGTCAGTCATTCAGTCTCAGTCAGTCAGTCAGTCAGTCCAGTCAGTCAGTCACTCAGTCAGTCAGGCAGTCAGTCAGTCAGTCTCAGTCAGTCAGTTAGTCATTCAGTCAGTCAGTCAAGCAATTTAGTCACTTAGTCTCAGTCAGTTAGTCATTCAGTCAGTCAGTCAGTCGGGCAGTCAGTCAGTCACTCAGCCTCATTCAGTCAGTCTGTCAGTCAGTCAGTCAGTTAGTCTTTCAGTCAGTCAGTTTCAGTCAGTCTCAGTCAGTCAGTTAGTCATTCAGCCAGTCAGTCAAGCAGTCAGTCATTTAGTCTCAGTCAGTCAGTCAGTCAGTCCAGTCCAGTCTGAGTCAGTTAGGCAGTCAGTCAGTCAGTCTCGGTCAGTCAGTGAGTACGTCAGTCAATCAGTATCAGTCAGTCAGTCAGTATCAGTCAGTCAGTCAGTATCAGTCAGTCAGTCAGGCAGTCTCAGTCAGGCAGTAAGACTCCGACCGACAGAACTCCGATAGCTAATGGCTAGACCGTTGGTCTTCCAAGCGAATGGCCTGGGTTCGAGTCCCAGCCGGAACGAATATCTTCAATGTACATATTTCTTTTCGAATTTGAAAATTCTTTTTTTTTTCATTTTTTTTCTTTTGCAAATATTGGTTATTTATGTAGGGAAGAAAATTCTGAGTCAGTTTAATTTTTCGAAACGCGAAAAAGTGTTTAGATAAATAATTACCAAGGTGCATTTTTTGATTTTATTATATTTAAAACTCCGACTGTTAGAGCTCTGCAAGACTAATGGCTAGAGTGGTGGGCTTCCAAGCGAGTGGCCCTGGGTTCGAGTCCCAGCCGGAACGAATATCTTCAATGTATATATTTCATTTCGAATTTTATTTTTTTTTTTCAATTTCTTTTGCGAATATTGATTATTTATGTAGGGAGAAAAATTCTGAGTCAGTTTAATAATTTGACCTCTATATTTCAAAGTGTTTGAATCAATAATTAAAAAGGTGCGTTTTTTCTTTTTATTATATTTAAGACTTCAATCGACAGAGCTCCGATAGCCTAATGCCTAGACCGTTGGGTTCCAAGCGCGTGGTACTGGGTTCGAGTCCCGGCCGGAACGAAAATCGTCAATGTATATATTTCTCTTCTAATTTGAAAATTCTTTATTTTTCATTTTCTTTCTTTTGCAAATATCGATAATTTATGTACGGAAAAAAATTCTGAGTCAGTTTAATTATTCGACCTGTAGATTTCAAAGGTTTTAGATCAATAATTACCAAGGTGCATTTTTTGTTTTTATTATAATTAAGACACCGGCCAACCGAGATCCGATAGTCCATTGGCGAGAGCGTTGGGCTTCCGTGCGTGTGGCCCTGGGTTCGAATCCCAGCCGGAAAGAAAATCTTAAATGCATGTATTTTTTTCTAATTTGATAATTCTTTTTTTTTTATTTTTCCCTTTTGCGAAGTCAGTCAGTCAGTCCGACAGTCAATCAGTCAGTCTCTGTCAGCCAGTCAGTCTGTCATTCGGTCAGTCCAGTCCAGTCTGTCAGTCAAGCAGTCAGTCTGTCAGTCACTAAGGCAGTCAATCAGTCAGTTAGTCATTCAGTCACTCAGTCAGTTGGGCAGTCAGTCATTCAGTCTCAGTCAGTCAGTCAGTCAGTCACTCAGTCAGTCAGGCAGTCAGTCACTCAGTCAGTCAGGCAGTCAGTCAGTCAGTCTCAGTCAGTCAGTTAGTCATTCAGTCAGTCTGTCAAGCAATTTTGTCACTTAGACTCAGTCAGCTAGTCATTCAATCAGTCAGTCAGTCAGGCAGTCAGTCAGTCAGTCACTTAAGCAGTCAATCAGTCAGTTAGTCTTTCAGTCACTCAGTCAGTTAGGCAGTCAGTCATTCAGTCTCAATCAGTCAGTCAGTCAGTCCAGTCAGTCAGTCACTCAGTCAGTCAGGCAGTCAGTCAGTCAGTCTCAGTCAGTTAGTTAGTCATTCAGTCAGTCAGTCAAGCAATTTAGTTACTTAGTCTCGGTCAGTTAGTCATTCAGTCAGTCAGTCAAGCAATTTAGTTACTTAGTCTCGGTCAGTTAGTCATTCAGTCAGTCAGTCAGTCGGGCAGTCTGTCAGTCACTCCGCCTCATTCAGTCAGTCTGTCAGTCAGTCAGTCAGTTAGTCATTCATTCAGTCAGTCAGGCAGTCAGTCAGTCAGTCTCGGTCAGTCAGTCAGTCTCGGTCAGTCAGTGAGTCAGTCAGTCAATCAGTATCAGTCAGTCAGTCAGTATCAGACAGTCAGTCAGTATCAGCCAGTCATTCAGTCAGTCTGTCAGTCAGTCAGTCAGTTAGTCATTCAGTCAGTCAGTCTCAGTCAGTCAGTCAGTCAGTCTGTCAGTCGGTCAGTCCAGACCAGTCAGTCAGTCAAGCAGTCAGTCATTCAGTCTCAGTCAGACAGTCAGTCAGTCCAATCAGTCAGTCACTCAGTCAGTTAGGCAGTCAGTCAGTCAGTCTCAGTCAGTCAGTTAGTCATTCAGCCAGTCAGTCAAGCAGTCAGTCATTTAGTCTCAGTCAGTCAGTCCAGTCCAGTCTCAGTCAGTCAGGCAGTCAGTCAGCCAGTCTCGGTCAGTCAGTCAGTCTCGGTCAGTCAGTGAGTCAGTCAGTCAATCAGTATCAGTCAGTCAGTCAGTATCAGTCAGTCATTCAGTATCAGTCAGTCATTCAGTCAGTCTGTCAGTCAGGCAGTCTCAGTCAGGCAGTAAGACTCCGACCGACAGAACTCCGATAGCTAATGGCTAGACCGTTGGTCTTCCAAGCGAATGGCCTGGGTTCGAGTCCCAGCCGGAACGAATATCTTCAATGTATATATTTCTTTTCGAATTTGAAAATTCTTTTTTTTTTTTCAATTTTTTTCTTTTGCAAATATTGATTATTTATGTAGGGAAGAAAATTCTGAGTCAGTTTAATTTTTCGAAACGCAGAATTCAAAGTGTTTAAATAAACAATTACCAAGGTGCATTTTTTGTTTTTATTATATTTAAAACTCCCACCGACAGAGCTCCCATAGACTAATGGCTAGAGTGTTAGGCTTCCAAGCGAGTGGCCCTGGGTTCGAGTCCCAGCCTGAACGAAAATTTTCAATGTATACTTTTAGTTTCTAATTTGAAAATTCTTCTTCTTTTTTTTAATTTTTCTCTTTTGCGAATATTAATTATTTATGTAGGGAGGAAAATTCTGAGTCAATTTAATTATTCGACCTGTAGATTTTAAAGTGTTTGAATCAATAATTAAAAAGGTGCATTTTTTGTTTTTATTATATTTAAGACTTCAATCGACAGAGCTCCGATAGCCTAATGGCTAGACCGTTGGGTTCCAAGCGCGTGGTACTGGGTTCGAGTCCCGGCCGGAACGAAAATCTTCAATGTATATATTTCTTTTCTAATTTGAAGATTCTTTTTTTTTTCAATTTCTTTCTTTTGCAAATATCGATTATTTATGTACGGAAGAAAATTCTGAGTCAGTTTAATCATTCGACCTTTAGATTTCAAAGATTTTAGATCAATAATTACCAAGGTGCATTTTTTGTTTTTATTATAATTAAGACACCGACGGACCGAGATCCGATAGTATATTGGCGAGAGCGTTGGGCTTCCATGCGTGTCGCCCTGGGTTCAAATCCCAACCGGAAAGGAAATCTTAAATGCAAATATTTTTTTCTAATTTGATAATTCTTTTTTTTTATTTTTCCCTTTTGCGAAGTCAGTCAGTCAGTCTGACAGTCAATCAGTCAAGCATTTAGTCATTCAGTCTCAGTCAGTCAGTCCAGTCAGTCAGTCACTCAGTCAGTCAGTTAGTCCTTCAGCCAGTCAGTCAAGCAGTCAGTCATTTAGTCTCAGTCAGTCAGTCATTCAGTCAGTCAGTCAGTCAGGCAGTCAGTCAGTCAGTCAGTCGGTCAGTCCTGTGCAGTCAGTTAGTCACTAAAGCAGTCAGTCAGTCTTAGTCAGTCAGTCAGTCAGTCAGTCCAGTCCAGTCTCAGTCAGTCAGTCAGTCAGTCTCGGTCAGTCAGTCAGTCAGTCATTCAGTCAGTCAGTCAGTCAGGCAGTCAGTCAGTCGGTCAGCCTTATTCAGTCAGTCTGTCAGTCAGTCAGTCAGTCAGCCTTATTCAGTCACTCTGTCAGTCATCCTTATTCAGACAGTCTGTCAGTCAGTCAGTCGGTCAGTCCTGTCCAGTCAGTTAGTCAGTCAAGCAGTCAGTCAGGTAGTCAAGCAGTCAGTCAGTTAGTGTCAGTCAGTCATTTAGTCATTCAGTCAGTCAGTGAAATAGCCAGTCAGAGAGTCAAGCAGTCAGTCAGTCAGTCTCAGTCAGTCAGTTAGTCAGTCAGTCAGTCAGTCAGTCAGTCCAGTCTCAGTCAGTCAGGCAGTTAGTCAGTCAGTCTCGGTCAGTCAGTGAGTCAGTCAGTCAGTATCAGTCAGTCAGTGAGTCAGTCTGTCAGTCAGGCAGTATCAGTCAGGCAGTAAGACTCCGCTCGACAGAACTCCGATAGCCTAATGGCTAGACCGCTGGTCTTCCAAGCGAGTGGCCTGGGTTCGAGTCCCATTCGGAGCGAATATCTTCAATGTATATATTTCTTTTCTAATTTGAAAATTCTTTTTTTTTTCAATTTCTTTCCTTTGCAATTATTGATTATTTATGTAGGGAAGAAAATTCTGAGTCAGTTTAATTTTTCGACACGAAGATTTCAAAGTGTTTAAATAAACAATTACCAAGGTGCATTTTTTGTTTTTATTATATTTAAAACTCCCACCGACAGAGCTCCCATAGACTAATGGCTAGAGTGTTAGGCTTCCAAGCGAGTGGCCCTGGGTTCGAGTCCCAGCCTGAACGAAAATCTTCAATGTATACTTTTAGTTTCTAATTTGAAATTTCTTCTTCTTTTTTTTTAATTTTTCTCTTTTGCGAATATTGATTATTTATGTAGGGAGAAAAATTCTGAGTCAGTTTAATTATTCGACCTGTAAATTTCAAAGTGTTTGAATCAATAATTACCAAGGTGCATTTTTTGTTTTTATTATATTTAAGACTTCCATCGACAGAGCTCCGATAGCCTAATGGCTAGACCGTTGGGTTCCAAGCGCGTGGTACTGGGTTCGAGTCCCGGCCGGAACGAAAATCTTCCATGTATATATTTCTCTTCTAATTTGAAGATTCTTTTTTTTTTCAATTTCTTTCTTTTGTAAATATGGATTATTTATGTACGGAAGAAAATTCTGAGTCAGTTTAATCATTCGACCTTTAGATTTCAAAGATTTTAGATCAATAATTACTAAGGTGCATTTTTTGTTTTTATTATAATTAAGACACCGATCAACAGAGATCCGATAGTATATTGGCGAGAGCGTTGGGCTTCCATGAGTGTCGCCCTGGGTTCAAATCCCAGCCGGAAAGGAAATCTTAAATGCAAATATTTTTTTCTAATTTTATAATTCTTTTTTTTTTATTTTTCCCTTTTGCGAAGTCAGTCAGTCAGTCTGACAGTCAATCAGTCAAGCACTCAGTCATTCAGTCTCAGTCAGTCAGTCCAGTCAGTCAGTCACTCAGTCAGTCAGTTAGTCCTTCAGCCAGTCAGTCAAGCAGTCAGTCATTTAGTCTCAGTCAGTCAGTCATTCAGTCAGTCAGTCAGTCAGGCAGTCAGTCAGTCAGTCAGTCGGTCAGTCCTGTGCAGTCAGTTAGTCACTAAAGCAGTCAGTCAGTCTCAGTCAGTCAGTCAGTCAGTCCAGTCCAGTCTCAGTCAGTCAGTCAGTCAGTCTCGGTCAGTCAGTCAGTCAGTCAGTCAGTCAGTCAGGCAGTCAGTCAGGCAGTCAGTCAGTCGGTCAGCCTTATTAGGTCAGTCTGTCAGTCAGTCAGTCAGTCAGCCTTATTCAGTCAGTCTGTCAGTCATCCTTATTCAGTCAGTCTGTCAGTCAGTCAGTCGGTCAGTCCTGTCCAGTCAGTTAGTCAGTCAAGCAGTCAGTCAGGTAGTCAAGCAGTCAGTCAGTCAGGCAGTTAGTCAGTCAGTCTCGGTCAGTCAGTGAGCCAGTCAGTCAGTCTCGGTCAGTCAGTGAGTCAGTCAGTCAGTCCAGTCAGTCAGTATCAGTCAGTCAGTGAGTCAGTCTGTCAGTCAGGCAGTATCAGTCAGGCAGTATGACTCCGCTCGACAGAACTCCGATAGCCTAATGGCTAGACCGCTGGTCTTCCAAGCGAGTGGCCTGGGTTCGAGTCCCAGCCGGAGCGAATATCTTCAATGTATATATTTCTTTTCTAATTTGAAAATTCTTTTTTTTTTCAATTTCTTTCCTTTGCAATTATTGATTATTTATGTAGGGAAGAAAATTCTGAGTCAGTTTAATTTTTCGACACGAAGATTTCAAAGTGTTTAAATAAACAATTACCAAGGTGCATTTTTTGTTTTTATTATATTTAAAACTCCCACCGACAGAGCTCCCATAGACTAATGGCTAGAGTGTTAGGCTTCCAAGCGAGTGGCCCTGGGTTCGAGTCCCAGCCTGAACGAAAATCTTCAATGTATACTTTTAGTTTCTAATTTGAAAATTCTTCTTCTTTTTTTTTTTTAATTTTTCTCTTTTGCGAATATTGATTATTTATGTAGGGAGAAAAATTCTGAGTCAGTTTAATTATTCGACCTGTAAATTTCAAAGTGTTTGAATCAATAATTACCAAGGTGCATTTTTTGTTTTTATTATATTTAAGACTTCCATCGACAGAGCTCCGATAGCCTAATGGCTAGACCGTTGGGTTCCAAGCGCATGGTACTGGGTTCGAGTCCCGGCCGGAACGAAGATCTTCAATGTATATATTTCTTTTCTAATTTGAAAATTCTTTTTTTTTTTCATTTTCTTTCTTTTGCAAATATCGATTATTTATGTACGGAAGAAAATTCTGAGTCAGTTTAATCATTCGACCTTTAGATTTCAAAGATTTTAGATCAATAATTACCAAGGTGCACTTTTTGTTTTTATTATAATTAAGACACCGGCCATCCGAGATCCGATAGTCCGGTGTCGAGAGCGTTGGGCTTCCATGCGTGTGGCCCTGGGTTCGAATCCCAGCCGGAAAGAAAATCTTAAATACATGTATTTTTTTCTAATTTGATAATTTTTTTTTATTTTTCCCTTTTGCGAAGTCAGTCAGTCAGTCCGACAGTCAATCAGTCAGTCTGTCAGTCGGTCAGTCCAGTCCAGTCTGTCAGTCAAGCAGTCAGTCTGTCAGTCACTTAAGCAGTCAATCAGTCAGTTAGTCATTCAGTCACTCAGTCAGTTCGGCAGTCAGTCATTCAGTCTCAGTCAGTCAGTCAGTCAGTCCAGTCAGTCAGTCACTTAGTCAGTCAGGCAGTCAGTCAGTCAGTCTCAGTCAGTCAGTTAGTCATTCAGTCAGTCAGTCAAGCAATTTAGTCACTTAGTCTCAGTCAGCTAGTCATTCAATCAGTCAGTCAGTCAGGCAGTCAGTCACTCAGCCTCATTCAGTCATTCTGTCAGTCAGTCAGTCAGTTAGTCATTCAGTCAGTCAGTTTCAGTCAGTCAGTCAGTCTGTCAGTCGGTCAGTCCAGACCAGTCAGTCAGTCAAGCAGTCAGTCATTCAGTCTCAGTCAGACGGTCAGTCAGTCCAATCAGTCAGTCACTCAGTCAGTATGGCAGTCAGTCAGTCAGTCTCAGTCAGTCAGTTAGTCATTCAGCCAGTCAGTCAAGCAGTCAGTCATTTAGTCTCAGTCATTCAGTCAGTCAGTCCAGTCCAGTCTCAGTCAGTCAGGCAGTCAGTCAGTCAGTCTCGGTCAGTCAGTCAGTCTCATCAATCAGTGAGTCAGTCAGTCAATCAGTATCAGTCAGTCAGTCAGTCAGTATCAGTTAGTCATTCAGTCAGTCTGTCAGTCAGGCAGTCTCAGTCAGGCAGTAAGGCTCCGACCGACAGAACTCCGATAGCTAATGGCTAGACCGTTGGTCTTCCAAGCGAATGGCCTGGGTTCGAGTCCCAGCCGGAACGAATATCTTCAATGTATATATTTCTTTTCCAATTTGAAAATTCTCTTTTTTTTTTCAATTTTTTTCTTTTGCAAATATTGATTATTTATGTAGGGAAGAAAATTCTGAGTCAGTTTAATTTTTCGAAACGCAGAATTCAAAGTGTTTAGATAAATAATTACAAAGGTGCATTTTTTGATTTTATTATATTTAAAACTCCGACCGTCAGAGCTCTGCTAGACTAATGGCTAGAGTGGTGGGTTTCCAAGCGAGTGGCCCTGGGTTCGAGTCCCAGCCTGCGCGAAAATCTTCAGTTTCTATTTTTAGCTTCTAATTTGAAAATTCTTCTTCTTTTTTTTTTTAATTTTTCTCTTTTGCGAATATTGATTATTTATGTAGGGAGAAAAATTCTGAGTGAGTTTAATTATTCGACCTGTAGATTTCAAAGTGTTTGAATCAATAATTAAAAAGGTGCGATTTTTGTTTTTATTATATTTAAGACTTCAATCGACAGAGCTCCGATAGCCTAATGGCGAGACCGTTGGGTTCCAAGCGCGTGGTACTGGGTTCGAGTCCCGGCCGGAACGAAAATCTTCAATGGATATATTTCTTTTCTAATTTGAAAATTCTTTTTTTTTTTTTTTTCATTTTCTTTCTTCTGCAAATATCGATTATTTATGTACGGAAGAAAATTCTGAGTCAGTTTAATCATTCGACCTTTAGATTTCAAGGATTTTAGATCAATAATTACTAAGGTGCATTTTTTGTTTTTATTATAATTAAGACACCGACCAACAGAGATCCGATAGTATATTGGCGAGAGCGTTGGGCTTCCATGCGTGTCGCCCTGGGTTCAAATCCCAGCCGGAAAGGAAATCTTAAATGCAAATATTTTTTTCTAATTTTATAATTCTTTTTTTTTTATTTTTCCCTTTTGCGAAGTCAGTCAGTCAGTCTGACAGTCAATCAGTCAAGCACTCAGTCATTCAGTCTCAGTCAGTCAGTCCAGTCAGTCAGTCACTCAGTCAGTCAGTTAGTCCTTCAGCCAGTCAGTCAAGCAGTCAGTCATTTATTCTCAGTCAGTCAGTCATTCAGTCAGTCAGGCAGTCAGTCAGTCAGTCAGTCAGTCAGTCCAGTCCAGTCTCAGTCAGTCAGTCAGTCAGTCTCGGTCAGTCAGTCAGTCAGTCATTCAGTCAGTCAGTCAGTCAGGCAGTCAGTCAGTCGGTCAGCCTTATTCAGTCAGTCTGTCAGTCAGTCAGTCAGTCAGCCTTATTCAGTCAGTCTGTCAGTCAGTCAGTCGGTCAGTCCTGTCCAGTCAGTTAGTCAGTCAAGCAGTCAGTCAGGTAGTCAAGCAGTCAGTCAGTCAGTGTCAGTCAGTCATTTAGTCATTCAGTCAGTCAGTGAAATAGTCACACAGAGAGTCAAGCAGTCAGTCAGTCAGTCTCAGTCAGTCAGTTAGTTAGTCAGTCAGTCAGTCAGTCAGTCAGTCAGTCCAGTCTCAGTCAGTCAGGCAGTTAGTCAGTCAGTCTCGGTCAGTCAGTGAGTCAGTCAGTCAGTCTCGGTCAGTCAGTGAGTCAGTCAGTCAGTCCAGTCAGTCAGTATCAGTCAGTCAGTGAGTCAGTCTGTCAGTCAGGCAGTCTCAGTCAGGCAGTAAGACTCCGCTCGACAGAACTCCGATAGCCTAATGGCTAGACCGCTGGTCTTCCAAGCGAGTGGCCTGGGTTCGAGTCCCAGCCGGAGCGAATATCTTCAATGTATATATTTCTTTTCTAATTTGAAAATTCTTTTTTTTTTCAATTTCTTTCCTTTGCAAATATTGATTATTTATGTAGGGAAGAAAATTCTGAGTCAGTATAATTTTTCGACACGAAGATTTCAAAGTGTTTAAATAAACAATTACCAAGGTGCATTTTTTGTTTTTATTATATTTAAAACTCCCACCGACAGAGCTCCCTTAGACTAATGGCTAGAGTGTTAGGCTTCCAAGCGAGTGGCCCTGGGTTCGAGTCCCAGCCTGAACGAAAATCTTCAATGTATACTTTTAGTTTCTAATTTGAAAATTCTTCTTCTTTTTTTTTTTTAATTTTTCTCTTTTGCGAATATTGATTATTTATGTAGGGAGAAAAATTCTGAGTCAGTTTAATTAATCGACCTGTAAATTTCAAAGTGTTTGAATCAATAATTACCAAGGTGCATTTTTTGTTTTTATTATATTTAAGACTACCATCGACAGAGCTCTGATAGCCTAATGGCTAGACCGTTGGGTTCCAAGCGCGTGGTACTGGGTTCGAGTCCCGGCCGGAACGAAAATCTTCAATGTATTTATTTCTTTTCTAATTTGAAAATTCTTTTTTTTTTTCATTTTCCTTCTTTTGCAAATATCGATTATTTATGTACGGAAGAAAATTCTGAGTCAGTTTAATCATTCGACCTTTAGATTTCAAAGATTTTAGATCAATAATTACCAAGGTGCATTTTTTGTTTTTATTATAATTAAGACACCGGCCATCCGAGATCCGATAGTCCGGTGGCAAGAGCGTTGGGCTTCCATGCGTGTGGCCCTGGGTTCGAATCCCAGCCGGAAAGAAAATCTTAAATACATGTATTTTTTTCTAATTTGATAATTTTTTTTTATTTTTCCCTTTTGCGAAGTCAGTCAGTCAGTCCGACAGTCAATCAGTCAGTCTCTGTCAGCCAGTCAGTCTGTCAGTCGGTCAGTCCAGTCCAGTCTGTCAGTCAAGCAGTCAGTCTGTCAGTCACATAAGCAGTCAATCAGTCAGTTAGTCATTCAGTCACTCAGTCAGTTGGGCAGTCAGTCATTCAGTCTCAGTCAGTCAGTCAGTCAGTCCAGTCAGTCAGTCACTCAGTCAGTCAGGCAGTCAGTCAGTCAGTCTCAGTCAGTCAGTTAGTCATTCAGTCAGTCAGTCAAGCAATTTAGTCACTTTGTCTCAGTCAGCTAGTCATTCAATCAGTCAGTCAGTCAGGCAGTCAGTCACTCAGCCTCATTCAGTCATTCTGTCAGTCAGTTAGTCATTCAGTCAGTCAGTCTCAGTCAGTCAGTCAGTCTGTCAGTCGGCCAGTCCAGACCAGTCAGTCAGTCAAGCAGTCAGTCATTCAGTCTCAGTCAGACGGTCAGTCAGTCCAATCAGTCAGTCACTCAGTCAGTTAGGCAGTCAGTCAGTCAGTCTCAGTCAGTCAGTTAGTCATTCAGCCAGTCAGTCAAGCAGTCAGTCATTTAGTCTCAGTCAGTCAGTCAGTCTCAGTCAGTCAGTTAGTCATTCAGCCAGTCAGTCAAGCAGTCAGTCATTTAGTCTCAGTCAGTCAGTCAGTCAGTCCAGTCCAGTCTCAGTCAGTCAGGCAGTCAGTCAGTCAGTCTCGGTCAGTCAGTCAGTCTCGGTCAATCAGTGAGTCAGTCAGTCAATCAGTATCAGTCAGTCAGTCAGTATCAGTTAGTCATTCAGTCAGTCTGTCAGTCAGGCAGTCTCAGTCAGGCAGTAAGGCTCCGACCGACAGAACTCCGATAGCTAATGGCTAGACCGTTGGTCTTCCAAGCGAATGGCCTGGGTTCGAGTCCCAGCCGGAACGAATATCTTCAATGTATATATTTCATTTCCAATTTGAAAATTCTCTTTTTTTTTCAATTTTTTTCTTTTGCAAATATTGATTATTTATGTAGGGAAGAAAATTCTGAGTGAGTTTAATTATTCGACCTGTAGATTTCAAAGTGTTTGAATCAATAATTAAAAAGGTGCGATTTTTGTTTTTATTATATTTAAGACTTCAATCGACAGAGCTCCTATAGCCTAATGGCGAGACCGTTGGGTTCCAAGCGCGTGGTACTGGGTTCGAGTCCCGGCCGGAACGAAAATCTTCAATGGATATATTTCTTTTCTAATTTGAAAATTCTTTTTTTTTTTTTATTTTCTTTCTTTTGCAAATATCGATTATTTATGTACGGAAGAAAATTCTGAGTCAGTTTAATCATTCGACCTTTAGATTTCAAAGTGTTTAGATAAATAATTACCAAGGTGCATTTTTTGATTTTATTATATTTAAAACTCCGACCGTCAGAGCTCTGCTAGACTAATGGCTAGAGTGGTGGGCTTCCAAGCGAGTGGCCCTGGGTTCGAGTCCCAGCCGGAACGAATATCTTCAATGTATATATTTCTTTTCGAATTTTATTTTTTTTTTCAATTTCTTTTGCGAATATATATTATTTATGTAGGGAGAAAAATTCTGAGACAGTTTAATAATTTGACCTGTAGATTTCAAAGTGTTTGAATCAATAATTAAAAAGGTGCATTTTTTTTAAAATTATATTTAAGACTTCAATCGGCAGAGCTCCGATAGCCTAATGGCTAGACCGTTGGGTTCCAAGCGCGTGGTACTGGGTTCGAGTCCCGGCCGGAACGAAAATCTTCAATGTATATATTTCTCTTCTAATTTGAAGATTCTTTTTTTTTCAATTTCTTTCTTTTGCAAACATGGATTATTTATGTACGGAAGAAAATTCTGAGTCAGTTTAATCATTCGACCTTTAGATTTCAAAGATTTTAGATCAATAATTACTAAGGTGCATTTTTTGTTTTTATTATAATTAAGACACCGACCAACAGAGATCCGATAGTATATTGGCGAGAGCGTTGGGCTTCCATGCGTGTCGCCCTGGGTTCAAATCCCAGCCGGAAAGGAAATCTTAAATGCAAATATTTTTTTCTAATTTTATAATTCTTTTTTTTTTAATTTTTCCCTTTTGCGAAGTCAGTCAGTCAGTCTGACAGTCAATCAGTCAAGCACTCAGTCATTCAGTCTCAGTCAGTCAGTCCAGTCAGTCAGTCACTCAGTCAGTCAGCTAGTCCTTCAGCCAGTCAGTCAAGCAGTCAGTCATTTAGTCTCAGTCAGTCAGTCACTCAGTCAGTCAGTTAGTCCTTCAGCCAGTCAGTCAAGCAGTCAGTCATTTAGTCTCAGTCAGTCAGTCATTCAGTCAGTCAGGCAGTCAGTCAGTCAGTCAGTCAGTCAGTCAGTCCTGTCCAGTCTCAGTCAGTCAGTCAGTCAGTCTCGGTCAGTCAGTCAGTCAGTCATTCAGTCAGTCAGTCAGTCAGGCAGTCAGTCAGTCGGTCAGCCTTATTCAGTCAGTCTGTCAGTCAGTCAGTCAGTCAGCCTTATTCAGTCAGTCTGTCAGTCAGTCAGTCGGTCAGTCCTGTCCAGTCAGTTAGTCAGTCAAGCAGTCAGTCAGGTAGTCAAGCAGTCAGTCAGTCAGTGTCAGTCAGTCATTTAGTCATTCAGTCAGTCAGTGAAATAGTCACACAGAGAGTCAAGCAGTCAGTCAGTCAGTCTCAGTCAGTCAGTTAGTCAGTCAGTCAGTCAGTCAGTCAGTCAGTCCAGTCTCAGTCAGTCAGGCAGTTAGTCAGTCAGTCTCGGTCAGTCAGTGAGTCAGTCAGTCAGTCTCGGTCAGTCAGTGAGTCAGTCAGTCAGTCCAGTCAGTCAGTATCAGTCAGTCAGTGAGTCAGTCTGTCAGTCAGGCAGTCTCAGTCAGGCAGTAAGACTCCGCTCGACAGAACTCCGATAGCCTAATGGCTAGACCGCTGGTCTTCCAAGCGAGTGGCCTGGGTTCGAGTCCCAGCCGGAGCGAATATCTTCAATGTATATATTTCTTTTCTAATTTGAAAATTCTTTTTTTTTTCAATTTCTTTCCTTTGCAAATATTGATTATTTATGTAGGGAAGAAAATTCTGAGTCAGTATAATTTTTCGACACGAAGATTTCAAAGTGTTTAAATAAACAATTACCAAGGTGCATTTTTTGTTTTTATTATATTTAAAACTCCCACCGACAGAGCTCCCATAGACTAATGGCTAGAGTGTTAGGCTTCCAAGCGAGTGGCCCTGGGTTCGAGTCCCAGCCTGAACGAAAATCTTCAATGTATACTTTTAGTTTCTAATTTGAAAATTCTTCTTCTTTTTTTTTTAATTTTTCTCTTTTGCGAATATTGATTATTTATGTAGGGAGAAAAATTCTGAGTCAGTTTAATTATTCGACCTGTAAATTTCAAAGTGTTTGAATCAATAATTACCAAGGTGCATTTTTTTTTTTTATTATATTTAAGACTACCATCGACAGAGCTCTGATAGCCTAATGGCTAGACCGTTGGGTTCCAAGCGCGTGGTACTGGGTTCGAGTCCCGGCCGGAACGAAAATCTTCAATGTATTTATTTCTTTTCTAATTTGAAAATTCTTTTTTTTTTCATTTTCCTTCTTTTGCAAATATCGATTATTTATGTACGGAAGAAAATTCTGAGTCAGTTTAATCATTCGACCTTTAGATTTCAAAGATTTTAGATCAATAATTACCAAGGTGCATTTTTTGTTTTTATTATAATTAAGACACCGGCCATCCGAGATCCGATAGTCCGGTGGCAAGAGCGTTGGGCTTCCATGCGTGTGGCCCTGGGTTCGAATCCCAGCCGGAAAGAAAATCTTAAATACATATATTTTTTTCTAATTTGATAATTTTTTTTATTTTTCCCTTTTGCGAAGTCAGTCAGTCAGTCCGACAGTCAATCAGTCAGTCTCTGTCAGCCAGTCAGTCTGTCAGTCGGTCAGTCCAGTCCAGTCTGTTAGTCAAGCAGTCAGTCTGTCAGTCACTTAAGCAGTCAATCAGTCAGTTAGTCATTCAGTCACTCAGTCAGTTGGGCAGTCAGTCATTCAGTCTCAGTCAGTCAGTCAGTCAGTCCAGTCAGTGGGTCACTCAGTCAGTCAGGCAGTCAGTCAGTCAGTCTCAGTCAGTCAGTTAGTCATTCAGTCAGTCAGTCAAGCAATTTAGTCACTTAGTCTCAGTCATCTAGTCATTCAATCAGTCAGTCAGTCAGGCAGTCAGTCACTCAGCCTCATTCAGTCATTCTGTCAGTCAGTTAGTCATTCAGTCAGTCAGTCTCAGTCAGTCAGTCAGTCTGTCAGTCGGTCAGTCCAGACCAGTCAGTCAGTCAAGCAGTCAGTCATTCAGTCTCAGTCAGACGGTCAGTCAGTCCAATCAGTCAGTCACTCAGTCAGTTAGGCAGTCAGTCAGTCAGTCTCAGTCAGTCAGTTAGTCATTCAGCCAGTCAGTCAAGCAGTCAGTCATTTAGTCTCAGTCAGTCAGTCAGTCGGTCCAGTACAGTCTCTGTCAGTCAGGCAGTCAGTCAGTCAGTCTCGGTCAGTCAGTCAGTGAGTCAGTCAGTCAATCAGTATCAGTCAGTCAGTCAGTATCAGTTAGTCATTCAGTCAGTCTGTCAGTCAGGCAGTAAGGCTCCGACCGACAGAACTCCGATAGCTAATGGCTAGACCGTTGGTCTTCCAAGCGAATGGCCTGGGTTCGAGTCCCAGCCGGAACGAATATCTTCAATGTATATATTTCTTTTCCAATTTGAAAATTCTCTTTTTTTTTTTCAATTTTTTTCTTTTGCAAATATTGATTATTTATGTAGGGAAGAAAATTCTGAGTCAGTTTAATTTTTCGAAACGCAGAATTCAAAGTGTTTAGATAAATAATTACCAAGGTGCATTTTTTGATTTTATTATATTTAAAACTCCGCCCGTCAGAGCTCTGCTAGACTAATGGCTAGAGTGGTGGGTTTCCAAGCGAGTGGCCCTGGGTTCGAGTCCCAGCCTGCGCGAAAATCTTCAATTTATATTTTTAGTTTCTAATTTGAAAATTCTTCTTCTTTTTTTTTAAATTTTTCTCTTTTGCGAATATTGATTATTTATGTAGGGAGAAAAATTCTGAGTGAGTTTAATTATTCGACCTGTAGATTTCAAAGTGTTTGAATCAATAATTAAAAAGGTGCGATTTTTGTTTTTATTATATTTAAGACTTCAATCGACAGAGCTCCGATAGCCTAATGGCGAGACCGTTGGGTTCCAAGCGCGTGGTACTGGGTTCGAGTCCCGGCCGGAACGAAAATCTTCAATGTATATATTTCTTTTCTAATTTGAAAATTCTTTTTTTTTTTTTTTTTTTCATTTTCTTTCTTTTGCAAGTATCGATTATTTATGTACGGAAGAAAATTCTGAGTCAGTTTAATCATTCGACCTTTAGATTTCAAAGATTTTAGATCAATAATTACCAAGGTGCATTTTTTGATTTTATTATATTTAAAACTCCGACCGTTAGAGCTCTGCTAGACTAATGGCTAGAGTGGTGGGCTTCCAAGCGAGTGGCCCTGGGTTCGAGTCCCAGCCGGAACGAATATCTTCAATGTATATATTTCTTTTCAAATTTTATTTTTTTTTTCAATTTCTTTTGCGAATATTGATTATTTATGGAGGGAGAAAAATTCTGAGTCAGTTTAATAATTTGACCTGTAGATTTCAAAGTGTTTGAATCAATAATTAAAAAGGTGCATTTTTTTTAATTATATTTTAGACTTCAATCGACAGAGCTCCGATAGCCTAATGGCTAGACCGTTGGGTTCCAAGCGCGTGGTACTGGGTTCGAGTCCCGGCCGGAACGGAAATCTTCAATGTATATATTTCTCTTCTAATTTGAAGATTCTTTTTTTTCAATTTCTTTCTTTTGCAAATATGTATTATTTATGTACGGAAGAAAATTCTGAGTCAGTTTAATCATTCGACCTTTAGATTTCAAAGATTTTAGATCAATAATTACTAAGGTGCATTTTTTGTTTTTATTATAATTAAGACACCGACCAACAGAGATCCGATAGTATAATGGCGAGAGCGTTGGGCTTCCATGTGTGTCGCCCTGGGTTCAAATCCCAGCCGGAAAGGAAATCTTAAATGCAAATTTTTTTTTCTAATTTTATAATTCTTTTTTTTTTATTTTTCCCTTTTGCGAAGTCAGTCAGTCAGTCTGACAGTCAATCAGTCAAGCACTCAGTCATTCAGTCTCAGTCAGTCAGTCCAGTCAGTCAGTCACTCAGTCAGTCAGTTAGTCCTTCAGTCAGTCAGTCAAGCAGTCAGTCATTTAGTCTCAGTCAGTCAGTCATTCAGTCAGTCAGTCAGTCAGGCAGTCAGTCAGTCAGTCAGTCGGTCAGTCCTGTGCAGTCAGTTAGTCAGTCAAGCAGTCATTCAGGTAGTCAAGCAGTCAGTCAGTCAGTGTCAGTCAGTCATTTAGTCATTCAGTCAGTCAGTGAAATAGTCAGTCAGAGAGTCAAGCAGTCAGTCAGTCAGTCTCAGTCAGTTAGTGAGTCAGTCAGTCAGTCTCGGTCAGTCAGTGAGTCAGTCAGTCAGTCCAGTCAGTCCAGTCAGTCAGTATCAGTCAGTCAGTGAGTCAGTCTGTCAGTCAGGCAGTCTCAGTCAGGCAGTAAGACTCCGCTCGATAGAACTCCGATAGCCTAATGGCTAGACCGCTGGTCTTCCAAGCGAGTGGCCTGGGTTCGAGTCCCAGCCGGAGCGAATATCTTCAATGTATATATTTCTTTTCTAATTTGAAAATTCTTTTTTTTTTTCAATTTCTTTCCTTTGCAAATATTGATTATTTATGTAGGGAAGAAAATTCTGAGTCAGTTTAATTTTTCGACACGAAGATTTCAAAGTGTTTAAATAAACAATTACCAAGGTGCATTTTTTGTTTTTATTATATTTAAAACTCCCACCGACAGAGCTCCCATAGACTAATGGCTAGAGTGTTAGGCTTCCAAGCGAGTGGCCCTGGGTTCGAGTCCCTGCCTGAACGAAAATCTTCAATGTATACTTTTAGTTTCTAATTTGAAAATTCTTCTTCTTTCTTTTTTAATTTTTCTCTTTTGCGAATATTGATTATTTATGTAAGCAGAAAAATTCTGAGTCAGTTTAATTATTCGACCTGTAAATTTCAAAGTGTTTGAATCAATAATTACCAAGGTGCATTTTTTGTTTTTATTATATTTAAGACTTCCATCGACAGAGCTCCGATAGCCTAATGGCTAGACCATTGGGTTCCAAGCGCGTGGTACTGGGTTCGAGTCCCGGCCGGAACGAAAATCTTAAATACATGTATTTTTTTCTAATTTGATAATTTTTTTTTATTTTTCCCTTTTGCGAAGTCAGTCAGTCAGTCCGACAGTCAATCAGTCAGTCTCTGTCAGCCAGTCAGTCTGTCAGTCGGTCAGTCCAGTCCAGTCTGTCAGTCAAGCAGTCAGTCTGTCAGTCACTTAAGCAGTCAATCAGTCAGTTAGTCATTCAGTCAGTTGGGCAGTCAGTCATTCAGTCTCAGTCAGTCAGTCAGTCAGTCCAGTCACTCAGTCACTCAGTCAGTCAGGCAGTCAGTCAGTCAGTCTCAGTCAGTCAGTTAGTCAGTCAGTCAGTCAGTCAAGCAATTTAGTCACTTAGTCTCAGTCAGCTAGTCATTCAATCAGTCAGTCAGTCAGGCAGTCAGTCACTCAGCCTCATTCAGTCATTCGGTCAGTCAGTCAGTCAGTTAGTCATTCAGTCAGTCAGTCTCAGTCAGTCAGTCAGTCTGTCAGTCGGTCAGTCCAGACCAGTCAGTCAGTCAAGCAGTCAGTCATTCAGTCTCAGTCAGACGGTCAGTCAGTCCAATCAGTCAGTCACTCAGTCAGTTAGGCAGTCAGTCAGTCAGTCTCAGTCAGTCAGTTAGTCATTCAGCCAGTCAGTCAAGCAGTCAGTCATTTAGTCTCAGTGAGTCAGTCAGTCAGTCCAGTCCAGTCTCAGTCAGTCAGGCAGTCAGTCAGTCTCGGTCAATCAGTGAGTCAGTCAGTCAATCAGTATCAGTCAGTCAGTCAGTATCAGTTAGTCATTCAGTCAGTCTGTCAGTCAGGCAGTCTCAGTCAGGCAGTAAGGCTCCGACCGACAGAACTCCGATAGCTAATGGCTAGACCGTTGGTCTTCCAAGCGAATGGCCTGGGTTCGAGTCCCAGCCGGAACGAATATCTTCAATGTATATATTTCTTTTCCAATTTGAAAATTCTCTTTTTTTTTCAATTTTTTTCTTTTGCAAATATTGATTATTTATGTAGGGAAGAAAATTCTGAGTCAGTTTAATTTTTCGAAACGCAGAATTCAAAGTGTTTAGATAAATAATTACCAAGGTGCATTTTTTGATTTTATTATATTTAAGACTTCCATCGACAGAGCTCCGATAGCCTAATGGCTAGACCGTTGGGTTCCAAGCGCGTGGTACTGGGTTCGAGTCCCGGCCGGAACGAAAATCTTCAATGTATATATTTCTTTTCTAATTTGAAAATTCTTTTTTTTTTCATTTTCTTTCTTTTGCAAATATCGATTATTTATGTACGGAAGAAAATTCTGAGTCAGTTTAATCATTCGACCTTTAGATTTCAAAGATTTTAGATCAATAATTACCAAGGTGCATTTTTTGTTTTTATTATAATTAAGACACCGGCCATCCGAGATCCGATAGTCCGGTGGCGAGAGCGTTGGGCTTCCATGCGTGTGGCCCTGGGTTCAAATCCCAGCCGGAAAGAAAATCTGAAATGCATGTATTTTTTTCTAATTTGATAATTCTTTTTTTTTATTTTTCCCTTTTGCGAAGTCAGTCAGTCAGTCCGACAGTCAATCAGTCAGTCTCTGTCAGCCAGTCAGTCTGTCAGTCGGTCAGTCCAGTCCAGTCTGTCAGTCAAGCAGTCAGTCTGTCAGTCACTTAAGCAGTCAATCAGTCAGTTAGTCATTCAGTCACTCAGTCAGTTGGGCAGTCAGTCATTCAGTCTCAGTCAGTCAGTCAGTCAGTCCAGTCAGTCAGTCACTCAGTCAGTCAGGCAGTCAGTCAGTCAGTCTCAGTCAGTCAGTTAGTCATTCAGTCAGTCAGTCAAGCAATTTAGTCACTTAGTCTCAGTCAGCTAGTCAAGCAATTTAGTCACTTAGTCTCAGTCAGCTAGTCATTCAATCAGTCAGTCAGTCAGGCAGTCAGTCACTCAGCCTCATTCAGTCATTCTGTCAGTCAGTCGGTCAGTTAGTCATTCAGTCAGTCAGTCTCAGTCAGTCAGTCAGTCTGTCAGTCGGTCAGTCCAGACCAGTCAGTCAGTCAAGCAGTCAGTCATTCAGTCTCAGTCAGACGGTCAGTCAGTCCAATCAGTCAGTTACTCAGTCAGTTAGGCAGTCAGTCAGTCAGTCTCAGTCAGTCAGTTAGTCATTCAGCCAGTCAGTCAAGCAGTCAGTCATTTAGTCTCAGTCAGTCAGTCAGTCAGTCCAGTCCAGTCTCAGTCAGTCAGGCAGTCAGTCAGTCAGTCTCGGTCAGTCAGTCAGTCTCGGTCAATCAGTGAGTCAGTCAGTCAATCAGTATCAGTCAGTCAGTCAGTATCAGTTAGTCATTCAGTCAGTCTGTCAGTCAGGCAGTCTCAGTCAGGTAGTAAGGCTCCGACCGACAGAACTCCGATAGCTAATGGCTAGACCGTTGGTCTTCCAAGCGAATGGCCTGGGTTCGTGTCCCAGCCGGAACGAATATCTTCAATGTATATATTTCTTTTCCAATTTGAAAATTCTCTTTTTTTTTTCAAATTTTTTCTTTTGCAAATATTGATTATTTATGTAGGGAAGAAAATTCTGAGTCAATTTAATTTTTCGAAACGCAGAATTCAAAGTGTTTAGATAAATAATTACCAAGGTGCATTTTTTGATTTTATTATATTTAAAACTCCGAACGTCAGAGCTCTGCTAGACTAATGGCTAGAGTGGTGGGTTTCCAAGCGAGTGGCCCTGGGTTCGAGTCCCAGCCTGCGCTCAAATCTTCAATTTATATTTTTAGTTTCTAATTTGAAAATTCTTCTTCTTTTTTTTTTAATTTTTCTCTTTTGCGAATATTGATTATTTATGTAGGGAGAAAAATTCTGAGTGAGTTTAATTATTCGACCTGTAGATTTCAAAGTGTTTGAATCAATAATTACCAAGGTGCATTTTTTGTTTTTATTATATTTAAGACTTCCATCGACAGAGCTCCGTTAGTCTAATGGCTAGACCGTTGGGTTCCAAGCGCGTGGTACTGGGTTCGAGTCCCGGCCGGAACGAAAATCTTCCATGTATATATTTCTCTTCTAATTTGAAGATTCTTTTTTTTTTTTCAATTTCTTTCTTTTGCAAATATGGATTATTTATGTACGGAAGAAAATTCTGAGTCAGTTTAATCATTCGACCTTTAGATTTCAAAGATTTTAGATCAATAATTACTAAGGTGCATTTTTTGTTTTTATTATAATTAAGACACCGATCAACAGAGATCCGATAGTATATTGGCGAGAGCGTTGGGCTTCCATGAGTGTCGCCCTGGGTTCAAATCCCAGCCGGAAAGGAAATCCTAAATGCAAATTTTTTTTTCTAATTTTATAATTCTTTTTTTTTTATTTTTCCCTTTTGCGAAGTCAGTCAGTCAGTCTGACAGTCAATAAGTCAAGCACTCAGTCATTCAGTCTCAGTCAGTCAGTCCAGTCAGTCAGTCACTCAGTCAGTCAGTTAGTCCTTCAGCCAGTCAGTCATTTAGTCTCAGTCAGTCAGTCATTTAGTCAGTCAGTCAGTCAGGCAGTCAGTCAGTCAGTCAGTCGGTCAGTCCTGTGCAGTCAGTTAGTCACTAAAGCAGTCAGTCAGTCTCAGTCAGTCAGTCAGTCAGTCAGTCCAGTCCAGTCTCAGTCAGTCAGTCAGTCAGTCAGTCAGTCATTCAGTCATTCAGTCAGTCAGGCAGTCAGTCAGTCGGTCAGCCTTATTCAGTCAGTCTGTCAGTCAGTCAGTCAGTCAGCCTTATTCAGTCAGTCTGTCCGTCATCCTTATTCAGTCAGTCTGTCAGTCATCCTTATTCAGTCAGTCAGTCAGTCAGTCGGTCAGTCCTGTCCAGTCAGTTAGTCAGTCAAGCAGTCAGTCAGGTAGTCAAGCAGTCAGTCAGTCAGTGTCAGTCAGTCATTTAGTCATTTAGTCAGTCAGTGAAATAGCCAGTCAGAGAGTCAAGCAGTCAGTCAGTCAGTCTCAGTCAGTCAGTTAGTCAGTCAGTCAGTCAGTCAGTCAGTCAGTTCAGTCTCAGTCAGTCAGGCAGTTAGTCAGTCAGTCTCGGTCAGTCAGTGAGTCAGTCAGTCAGTATCAGTCAGTCAGTGAGTCAGTCTGTCAGTCAGGCAGTATCAGTCAGGCAGTAAGACTCCGCTCGACAGAACTCCGATAACCTAATGGCTAGACCGCTGGTCTTCCAAGCGAGTGGCCTGGGTTCGAGTCCCAGCCGGAGCGAATATCTTCAATGTATATATTTCTTTTCTAATTTGAAAATTCTTTTTTTTTCAATTTCTTTCCTTTGCAATTATTGATTATTTATGTAGGGAAGAAAATTCTGAGTCAGTTTAATTTTTCGACACGAAGATTTCAAAGTGTTTAAATAAACAATTACCAAGGTGCATTTTTTGTTTTTATTATATTTAAAACTCCCACCGACAGAGCTCCCATAGACTAGTGGCTAGAGTGTTAGGCATCCAAGCGAGTGGCCCTGGGTTCGAGTCCCAGCCTGAACGAAAATCTTCAATGTATACTTTTAGTTTCTAATTTGAAATTTCTTCTTCTTTTTTTTTAATTTTTCTCTTTTGCGAATATTGATTATTTATGTAGGGAGAAAAATTCTGAGTCAGTTTAATTATTCGACCTGTAAATTTCAAAGTGTTTGAATCAATAATTAAAAAGGTGCGATTTTTGTTTTTATTATATTTAAGACTTCCATCGACAGAGCTCCGATAGCCTAATGGCTAGACCGTTGGGTTCCAAGCGCGTGGTACTGGGTTCGAGTCCCGGCCGGAACGAAAATCTTCCATGTATATATTTCTCTTCTAATTTGAAGATTCTTTTTTTTTTCAATTTCTTTCTTTTGCAAATATGGATTATTTATGTACGACAGAAAATTCTGAGTCAGTTTAATCATTCGACCTTTAGATTTCAAAGATTTTAGATCAATAATTACTAAGGTGCATTTTTTGTTTTTATTATAATTAAGACACCGATCAACAGAGATCCGATAGTATATTGGCGAGAGCGTTGGGCTTCCATGAGTGTCGCCCTGGGTGCAAATCCCAGCCGGGAAGGAAATCTTAAATGCAAATATTTTTTTTCTAATTTTATAATTCTTTTTTTTTTATTTTTCCCTTTTGCGAAGTCAGTCAGTCAGTCTGACAGTCAATCAGTCAAGCACTCAGTCATTCAGTCTCAGTCAGTCAGTCCAGTCAGTCAGTCACTCAGTCAGTCAGTTAGTCCTTCAGCCAGTCAGTCAAGCAGTCAGTCATTTAGTCTCAGTCAGTCAGTCATTCAGTCAGTCAGTCAGTCAGGCAGTCAGTCAGTCAGTCAGTCGGTCAGTCCTGTGCAGTCAGTTAGTCACTAAAGCAGTCAGTCAGTCTCAGTCAGTCAGTCAGTCAGTCAGTCCAGTCCAGTCTCAGTCAGTCAGTCAGTCAGTCAGTCCAGTCCAGTCTCAGTCAGTCAGTCAGTCAGTCTCGGTCAGTCAGTCAGTCAGTCATTCAGTCAGTCAGTCAGTCAGGCAGTCAGTCAGTCGGTCAGCCTTATTCAGTCAGTCTGTCAGTCAGTCAGTCAGTCAGCCTTATTCAGTCAGTCTGTCAGTCATCCTTATTCAGTCAGTCTGTCAGTCAGTCAGTCGGTCAGTCCTGTCCAGTCAGTTAGTCAGTCAAGCAGTCAGTCAGGTAGTCAAGCAGTCAGTCAGTCAGTGTCAGTCAGTCATTTAGTCATTCAGTCAGTCAGTGAAATAGCCCGTCAGAGAGTCAAGCAGTCAGTCAGTCAGTCTCAGTCAGTCAGTTAGTCAGTCAGTCAGTCAGTCAGTCAGTCAGTCCAGTCTCAGTCAGTCAGGCAGTTAGTCAGTCAGTCTCGGTCAGTCAGTGAGTCAGTCAGTCAGTATCAGTCAGTCAGTGAGTCAGTCTGTCAGTCAGGCAGTATCAGTCAGGCAGTAAGACTCCGCTCGACAGAACTCCGATAGCCTAATGGCTACACCGCTGGTCTTCCAAGCGAGTGGCCTGGATTCGAGTCCCAGCCGGAGCGAATATCTTCAATGTATATATTTCTTTTCTAATTTGAAAATTTTTTTTTTTTTTCAATTTCTTTCCTTTGCAATTATTGGTTATTTATGTAGGGAAGAAAATTCTGAGTCAGTTTAATTTTTCGACACGAAGATTTCAAAGTGTTTAAATAAACAATTACCAAGGTGCATTTTTTGTTTTTATTATATTTAAAACTCCCACCGACAGAGCTCCCATAGACTAATGGCTAACGTGTTAGGCTTCCAAGCGAGTGGCCCTGGGTTCGAGTCCCAGCCTGAACGAAAATCTTCAATGTATACTTTTAGTTTCTAATTTGAAATTTCTTCTTCTTTTTTTTTTTAATTTTTCTCTTTTGCGAATATTGATTATTTATGTAGGGAGAAAAATTCTGAGTCAGTTTAATTATTCGACCTGTAAATTTCAAAGTGTTTGAATCAATAATTACCAAGGTGCATTTTTTGTTTTTATTATATTTAAGACTTCCATCGACAGAGCTCCGATAGCCTAATGGCTAGACCGTTGGGTTCCAAGCGCGTGGTACTGGGTTCGAGTCCCGGCCGGAACGAAAATCTTCCATGTATATATTTCTCTTCTAATTTGAAGATTCTTATTTTTTTCAATTTCTTTCTTTTGCAAATATGGATTATTTATGTACGGAAGAAAATTCTGAGTCAGTTTAATCATTCGACCTTTAGATTTCAAAGATTTTAGATCAATAATTACTAAGGTGCATTTTTTGTTTTTATTATAATTAAGACACCGATCAACAGAGATCCGATAGTATATTGGCGAGAGCGTTAGGCTTCCATGAGTGTCGCCCTGGGTTCAAATCCCAGCCGGAAAGGAAATCTTAAATGCAAATATTTTTTTCTAATTTTATAATTCTTTTTTTTATTTTTCCCTTTTGCGAAGTCAGTCAGTCAGTCTGACAGTCAATCAGTCAAGCACTCAGTCATTCAGTCTCAGTCAGTCAGTCATTCAGTCAGTCAGTCAGTCAGTCAGTCAGTCAGTCGGTCAGTCCTGTGCAGTCAGTTAGTCACTAAAGCAGTCAGTCAGTCTCAGTCAGTCAGTCAGTCAGTCCAGTCCAGTCTCAGTCAGTCAGACAGTCAGTCTCGGTCAGTCAGTCAGTCAGTCCTTCAGTCAGTCAGTCAGTCAGGCAGTCAGTCAGTCGGTCAGCCTTATTCAGTCAGTCTGTCAGTCAGTCAGTCAGTCAGCCTTATTCAGTCAGTCTGTCAGTCATCCTTATTCAGTCAGTCTGTCAGTCAGTCAGTCGGTCAGTCCTGTCCAGTCAGTTAGTCAGTCAAGCAGTCAGTCAGGTAGTCAAGCAGTCAGTCAGTCAGTGTCAGTCAGTCATTTAGTCATTCAGTCAGTCAGTGAAATAGCCAGTCAGAGAGTCAAGCAGTCAGTCAGTCAGTCTCAGTCAGTCAGTTAGTCAGTCAGTCAGTCAGTCAGTCAGTCAGTCAGTCAGTCCAGTCTCAGTCAGTCAGGCAGTTAGTCAGTCAGTCTCGGTCAGTCAGTGAGTCAGTCAGTCAGTGAGTCATTCTGTCAGTCAGGCAGTATCATTCAGGCAGTAAGACTCCGCTCGACAGAACTCCGATAGCCTAATGGCTAGACCGCTGGTCTTCCAAGCGAGTGGCCTGGGTTCGAGTCCCAGCCAGAGCGAATATCTTCAATGTATATATTTCTTTTCTAATTTGAAAAATTTTTTTTTTTTCAATTTCTTTCCTTTGCAATTATTGATTATTTATGTAGGGAAGAAAATTCTGAGTCAGTTTAATTTTTCGACACGAAGATTTCAAAGTATTTAAATAAACAATTACCAAGGTGCATTTTTTGTTTTTATTATATTTAAAACTCCCACCGACAGAGCTCCCATAGACTAATGGCTAGAGTGTTAGGCTTCCAAGCGAGTGGCCCTGGGTTCGAGTCCCAGCCTGAACGAAAATCTTCAATGTATACTTTTAGTTTCTAATTTGAAATTTCTTCTTCTTTTTTTTTTAATTTTTCTCTTTTGCGAATATTGATTATTTATGTAGGGAGAAAAATTCTGAGTCAGTTTAATTATTCGACCTTTAGATTTCAAAGATTTTAGATCAATAATTACTAAGGTGCATTTTTTGTTTTTATTATAATTAAGACACCGATCAACAGAGATCCGATAGTATATTGGCGAGAGCGTTGGGCTTCCATGAGTGTCGCCCTGGGTTCAAATCCCAGCCGGAAAGGAAATCTTAAATGCAAATATTTTTTTCTAATTTTATAATTCTTTTTTTTTATTTTTCCCTTTTGCGAAGTCAGTCAGTCAGTCTGACAGTCAATCAGTCAAGCACTCAGTCATTCAGTCTCAGTCAGTCAGTCCAGTCAGTCAGTCACTCAGTCAGTCAGTTAGTCCTTCAGCCAGTCAGTCAAGCAGTCAGTCATTTAGTCTCAGTCAGTCAGTCATTCAGTCAGTCAGTCAGTTAGGCAGTCAGTCAGTCAGTCAGTCGGTCAGTCCTGTGCAGTCAGTTAGTCACTAAAGCAGTCAGTCAGTCTCAGTCAGTCAGTCAGTCAGTCAGTCCAGTCCAGTCTCAGTCAGTCAGTCAGTCAGTCTCGGTCAGTCAGTCAGTCAGTCATTCAGTCAGTCAGTCAGGCAGTCAGTCAGTCAGTCGGTCAGCCTTATTCAGTCAGTCTGTCAGTCAGTCAGTCAGCCTTATTCAGTCAGTCTGTCAGTCATCCTTATTCAGTCAGTCTGTCAGTCAGTCAGTCGGTCAGTCCTGTCCAGTCAGTTAGTCAGTCAAGCAGTCAGTCAGGTAGTCAAGCAGTCAGTCAGTCAGTGTCAGTCAGTCATTTAGTCATTCAGTCAGTCAGTGAAATAGCCAGTCAGAGAGTCAAGCAGTCAGTCAGTCAGTCTCAGTCAGTCAGTTAGTCAGTCGGTCAGTCAGTCAGTCAGTCAGTCCAGTCTCAGTCAGTCAGGCAGTTAGTCAGTCAGTCTCGGTCAGTCAGTGAGTCAGTCAGTCAGTATCAGTCAGTCAGTGAGTCAGTCTTTCAGTCAGGCAGTATCAGTCAGGCAGTAAGACTCCGCTCGACAGAACTCCGATAGCCTAATGGCTAGACCGCTGGTCTTCCAAGCGAGTGGCCTGGGTTCGAGTCCCAGCCGGACCGAATATCTTCAATGTATATATTTCTTTTCTAATTTGAAAATTCTTTTTTTCTTCAATTTCTTTCCTTTGCAATTATTGATTATTTATGTAGGGAAGAAAATTCTGAGTCAGTTTAATTTTTCGACACGAAGATTTCAAAGTGTTTGAATCAATAATTACCAAGGTGCATTTTTTGTTTTTATTATATTTAAGACTTCCATCGACAGAGCTCCGATAGCCTAATGGCTAGACCGTTGGGTTCCAAGCGCGTGGTACTGGGTTCGAGTCCCGGCCGGAACGAAAATCTTCCATGTATATATTTCTCTTCTAATTTGAAGATTCTTTTTTTTTTCAATTTCTTTCTTTTGCAAATATGGATTATTTATGTACGGAAGAAAATTCTGAGTCAGTTTAATCATTCGACCTTTAGATTTCAAAGATTTTAGATCAATAATTACTAAGGTGCATTTTTTGTTTTTATTATATTTAAGACTTCCATCGACAGAGCTCCGATAGCCTAATGGCTAGACCGTTGGGTTCCTAGCGCGTGGTACTGGGTTCGAGTCCCGGCCGGAAAGGAAATCTTAAATGCAAATATTTTTTTCTAATTTTATAATTCTTTTTTTTTATTTTTCCCTTTTGCGAAGTCAGTCAGTCAGTCTGACAGTCAATCAGTCAAGCACTCAGTCATTCAGTCTCAGTCAGTCAGTCCAGTCAGTCAGTCACTCAGTCAGTCAGTTAGTCCTTCAGCCAGTCAGTCAAGCAGTCAGTCATTTAGTCTCCGTCAGTCAGTCATTCAGTCAGTCAGGCAGTCAGTCAGTCAGTCAGTCGGTCAGTCCTGTGCAGTCAGTTAGTCACTAAAGCAGTCAGTCAGTCTCAGTCAGTCAGTCAGTCAGTCAGTCCAGTCCAGTCTCAGTCAGTCAGTCAGTCAGTCTCGGTCAGTCAGTCAGTCAGTCATTCAGTCAGTCAGTCAGTCAGGCAGTCAGTCAGTCGGTCAGCCTTATTCAGTCAGTCGGTCAGTCAGTCAGTCAGTCAGCCTTATGCAGTCAGTCTGTCAGTCATCCTTATTCAGTCAGTCTGTCAGTCAGTCAGTCGGTCAGTCCTGTCCAGTCAGTTAGTCAGTCAAGCAGTCAGTCAGTTAGTCAAGCAGTCAGTCAGTCAGTCTCAGTCAGTCAGTTAGTCAATCAGTCAGTCAGTCAGTCCAGTCTCAGTCAGTCAGGCAGTTAGTCAGTCAGTCTCGGTCAGTCAGTGAGTCAGTCAGTCAGTATCAGTCAGTCAGTGAGTCAGTCTGTCAGTCAGGCAGTATCAGTCAGGCAGTAAGACTCCGCTCGACAGAACTCCGATAGCCTAATGGCTAGACCGCTGGTCTTCCAAGCGAGTGGCCTGGGTTCGAGTCCCAGCCGGAGCGAATATCTTCAATGTATATATTTCTTTTCTAATTTGAAAATTCTTTTTTTTTCAATTTCTTTCCTTTGCAATTATTGATTATTTATGTAGGGAAGAAAATTCTGAGTCAGTTTAATTTTTTGGCACGAAGATTTCAAAGTGTTTAAATAAACAATTACCAAGGTGCATTTTTTGTTTTTATTATATTTAAAACTCCCACCGACAGAGCTCCCATAGACTAATGGCTAGAGTGTTAGGCTTCCAAGCGAGTGGCCCTGGGTTCGAGTCCCAGCCTGAACGAAAATCTTCAATGTATACTTTTAGTTTCTAATTTGAAATTTCTTCTTCTTTTTTTTTAATTTTTCTCTTTTGCGAATATTGATTATTTATGTAGGGAGAAAAATTCTGAGTCAGTTTAATTATTCGACCTGTAAATTTCAAAGTGTTTGAATCAATAATTACCAAGGTGCATTTTTTGTTTTTATTATATTTAAGACTTCCATCGACAGAGCTCCGATAGCCTAATGGCTAGACCGTTGGGTTCCTAGCGCGTGGTACTGGGTTCGAGTCCCGGCCGGAAAGGAAATCTTAAATGCAAATATTTTTTTCTAATTTTATAATTCTTTTTTTTTTATTTTTCCCTTTTGCGAAGTCAGTCAGTCAGTCTGACAGTCAATCAGTCAAGCACTCAGTCATTCAGTCTCAGTCAGTCAGTCCAGTCAGTCAGTCACTCAGTCAGTCAGTTAGTCCTTCAGCCAGTCAGTCAAGCAGTCAGTCATTTAGTCTCAGTCAGTCAGTCATTCAGTCAGTCAGTCAGTCAGGCAGTCAGTCAGTCAGTCAGTCGGTCAGTCCTGTGCAGTCAGTTAGTCACTAAAGCAGTCAGTCAGTCTCAGTCAGTCAGTCAGTCAGTCAGTCCAGTCCAGTCTCAGTCAGTCAGTCAGTCAGTCTCGGTCAGTCAGTCAGTCAGTCAGTCAGCCTTATTCAGTCAGTCTGTCAGTCATCCTTATACAGTCAGTCTGTCAGTCAGTCAGTCGGTCAGTCCTGTCCAGTCAGTTAGTCAGTCAAGCAGTCAGTCAGGTAGTCAAGCAGTCAGTCAGTCAGTGTCAGTCAGTCATTTAGTCATTCAGTCAGTCAGTGAAATAGCCAGTCAGAGAGTCAAGCAGTCAGTCAGTCAGTCTCAGTCAGTCAGTTAGTCAGTCAGTCAGTCAGTCAGTCAGTCAGTCCAGTCTCAGTCAGTCAGGCAGTTAGTCAGTCAGTCTCGGTCAGTCAGTGAGTCAGTCAGTCAGTATCAGTCAGTCAGTGAGTCAGTCTGTCAGTCAGGCAGTATCAGTCAGGCAGTAAGACTCCGCTCGACAGAACTCCGATAGCCTAATGGCTAGACCGCTGGTCTTCCAAGCGAGTGGCCTGGGTTCGAGTCCCAGCCGGAGCGAATATCTTCAATGTATATATTTCTTTTCTAATTTGAAAATTCTTTTTTTTTTTCAATTTCTTTCCTTTGCAATTATTGATTATTTATGTAGGGAAGAAAATTCTGAGTCAGTTTAATTTTTCGACACGAAGATTTCAAAGTGTTTAAATAAACAATTACCAAGGTGCATTTTTTGTTTTTATTATATTTAAAACTCCCACCGACAGAGCTCCCATAGACTAATGGCTAGAGTGTTAGGCTTCCAAGCGAGTGGCCCTGGGTTCGAGTCCCAGCCTGAACGAAAATCTTCAATGTATACTTTTAGTTTCTAATTTGAAATTTCTTCTTCTTTTTTTTTTAATTTTTCTCTTTTGCGAATATTGATTATTTATGTAGGGAGAAAAATTTTGAGTCAGTTTAATTATTCGACCTGTAAATTTCAAAGTGTTTGAATCAATAATTACCAAGGTGCATTTTTTGTTTTTATTATATTTAAGACTTCCATCGACAGAGCTCCGATAGCCTAATGGCTAGACCGTTGGGTTCCTAGCGCGTGGTACTGGGTTCGAGTCCCGGCCGGAAAGGAAATCTTAAATGCAAATATTTTTTTCTAATTTTATAATTCTTTTTTTTTTATTTTTCCCTTTTGCGAAGTCAGTCAGTCAGTCTGACAGTCAATCAGTCAAGCACTCAGTCATTCAGTCTCAGTCAGTCAGTCCAGTCAGTCAGTCACTCAGTCAGTCAGTTAGTCCTTCAGCCAGTCAGTTAGTCCTTCAGCCAGTCAGTCAAGCAGTCAGTCATTTAGTCTCAGTCAGTCAGTCAGGCAGTCAGTCAGTCAGTCAGTCGGTCAGTCCTGTGCAGTCAGTTAGTCACTAAAGCAGTCAGTCAGTCTCAGTCAGTCAGTCAGTCAGTCAGTCAGTCAGTCAGTCTCGGTCAGTCAGTCAGTCAGTCATTCAGTCAGTCAGTCAGTCAGGCAGTCAGTCAGTCGGTCAGCCTTATTCAGTCAGTCTGTCAGTCAGTCAGTCAGTCAGCCTTATTCAGTCAGTCTGTCAGTCATCCTTATTCAGTCAGTCTGTCAGTCAGTCTGTCGGTCAGTCCTGTCCAGTCAGTTAGTCAGTCAAGCAGTCAGTCAGGTAGTCAAGCAGTCAGTCAGTCAGTGTCAGTCAGTCATTTAGTCATTCAGTCAGTCAGTGAAATAGCCAGTCAGAGAGTCAAGCAGTCAGTCAGTCAGTCAGTTAGTCAGTCAGTCTCGGTCAGTCAGTGAGTCAGTCAGTCAGTATCAGTCAGTCAGTGAGTCAGTCTGTCAGTCAGGCAGTATCAGTCAGGCAGTAAGACTCCGCTCGACAGAACTCCGATAGCCTAATGGCTAGACCGCTGGTCTTCCAAGCGAGTGGCCTGGGTTCGAGTCCCAGCCGGAGCGAATATCTTCAATGTATATATTTCTTTTCTAATTTGAAAATTCTTTTTTTTTTCAATTTCTTTCCTTTGCAATTATTGATTATTTATGTAGGGAAGAAAATTCTGAGTCAGTTTAATTTTTCGACACGAAGATTTCAAAGTGTTTAAATAAACAATTACCAAGGTGCATTTTTTGTTTTTATTATATTTAAAACTCCCACCGACAGAGCTCCCATAGACTAATGGCTAGAGTGTTAGGCTTCCAAGCGAGTGGCCCTGGGTTCGAGTCCCAGCCTGAACGAAAATCTTCAATGTATACTTTTAGTTTCTAATTTGAAATTTCTTCTTCTTTTTTTTTAATTTTTCTCTTTTGCGAATATTGATTATTTATGTAGGGAGAAAAATTCTGAGTCAGTTTAATTATTCGACCTGTAAATTTCAATGTGTTTGAATCAATAATTACCAAGGTGCATTTTTTGTTTTTATTATATTTAAGACTTCCATCGACAGAGCTCCGATAGCCTAATGGCTAGACCGTTGGGTTCCAAGCGCGTGGTACTGGGTTCGAGTCCCGGCCGGAAAGGAAATCTTAAATGCAAATATTTTTTTCTAATTTTATAATTCTTTTTTTTTTATTTTTCCCTTTTGCGAAGTCAGTCAGTCAGTCTGACAGTCAATCAGTCAAGCACTCAGTCATTCAGTCTCAGTCAGTCAGTCCAGTCAGTCAGTCACTCAGTCAGTCAGTTAGTCCTTTAGCCAGTCAGTTAGTCCTTCAGCCAGTCAGTCAAGCAGTCAGTCATTTAGTCTCAGTCAGTCAGTCAGGCAGTCAGTCAGTCAGTCGGTCAGTCCTGTGCAGTCAGTTAGTCACTAAAGCAGTCAGTCAGTCTCAGTCAGTCAGTCAGTCAGTCAGTCTCGGTCAGTCAGTCTGTCAGTCATTCAGTCAGTCAGTCAGTCAGGCAGTCAGTCAGTCGGTCAGCCTTATTCAGTCAGTCTGTCAGTCAGTCAGTCAGTCAGCCTTATTCAGTCAGTCTGTCAGTCATCCTTATTCAGTCAGTCTGTCAGTCAGTCAGTCGGTCAGTCCTTTCCAGTCAGTTAGTCAGTCAAGCAGTCAGTCAGGTAGTCAAGCAGTCAGTCAGTCAGTGTCAGTCAGTCATTTAGTCATTCAGTCAGTCAGTGAAATAGCCAGTCAGAGAGTCAAGCAGTCAGTCAGTCAGTCTCAGTCAGTCAGTTAGTCAGTCAGTCAGTCAATCAGTCAGTCAGTCCAGTCTCAGTCAGTCAGGCAGTTAGTCAGTCAGTCTCGGTCAGTCAGTGAGTCAGTCAGTCAGTATCAGTCAGTCAGTGAGTCAGTCTGTCAGTCAGGCAGTATCAGTCAGGCAGTAAGACTCCGCTCGACAGAACTCCGATAGCCTAATGGCTAGACCGCTGGTCTTCCAAGCGAGTGGCCTGGGTTCGAGTCCCAGCCGGAGCGAATATCTTCAATGTATATATTTCTTTTCTAAATTGAAAATTCTTTTTTTTTTCAATTTCTTTCCTTTGCAATTATTGATTATTTATGTAGGGAAGAAAATTCTGAGTCAGTTTAATTTTTCGACACGAAGATTTCAAAGTGTTTAAATAAACAATTACCAAGGTGCATTTTTTGTTTTTATTATATTTAAAACTCCCACCGACAGAGCTCCCATAGACTAATGGCTAGAGTGTTAGGCTTCCAAGCGAGTGGCCCTGGGTTCGAGTCCCAGCCTGAACGAAAATCTTCAATGTATACTTTTAGTTTCTAATTTGAAATTTCTTCTTCTTTTTTTTTAATTTTTCTCTTTTGCGAATATTGATTATTTATGTAGGGAGAAAAATTCTGAGTCAGTTTAATTATTCGACCTGTAAATTTCAATGTGTTTGAATCAATAATTACCAAGGTGCATTTTTGGTTTTTATTATATTTAAGACTTCCATCGACAGAGCTCCGATAGCCTAATGGCTAGACCGTTGGGTTCCAAGCGCGTGGTACTGGGTTCCAGTCCCGGCCGGAACGAAAATCTTCCATGTATATATTTCTCTTCTAATTTGGAAATTCTTTTTTTTTCAATTTCTTTCTTTTGCAAATAGGGATTATTTATGTACGGAAGAAAATTCTGAGTCAGTTTAATCATTCGACCTTTAGATTTCAAAGATTTTAGATCAAAAATTACTAAGGTGCATTTTTTGTTTTTATTATAATTAAGACACCGATCAACAGAGATCCGATAGTATATTGGCGAGAGCGTTGGGCTTCCATGAGTGTCGCCCTGGGTTCAAATCCCAGCCGGAAAGGAAATCTTAAATGCAAATATTTTTTTCTAATTTCATAATTCTTTTTTTTTTATTTTTCCCTTTTGCGAAGTCAGTCAGTCAGTCTGACAGTCAATCAGTCAAGCACTCAGTCATTCAGTCTCAGTCAGTCAGTCCAGTCAGTCAGTCACTCAGTCAGTCAGTTAGTCCTTCAGCCAGTCAGTCAAGCAGTCAGTCATTTAGTCTCAGTCAGTCAGTCATTCAGTCAGTCAGTCAGTCAGGCAGTCAGTCAGTCAGTCAGTCGGTCAGTCCTGTGCAGTCAGTTAGTCACTAAAGCAGTCAGTCCAGTCTCAGTCAGTCAGTCAGTCAGTCAGTCCAGTCCAGTCTCAGTCAGTCAGTCAGTCAGTCTCGGTCAGTCAGTCAGTCAGTCATTCAGTCAGTCAGTCAGTCAGGCAGTCAGTCAGTCGGTCAGCCTTATTCAGTCAGTCTGTCAGTCAGTCAGTCAGCCTTATTCAGTCAGTCTGTCAGTCATCCTTATTCAGTCAGTCTGTCAGTCAGTCAGTCGGTCAGTCCTGTCCAGTCAGTTAGTCAGTCAAGCAGTCAGTCAGGTAGTCAAGCAGTCAGTCAGTCAGTGTCAGTCAGTCATTTAGTCATTCAGTCAGTCAGTGAAATAGCCAGTCAGAGAGTCAAGCAGTCAGTCAGTCAGTGTCAGTCAGTCATTTAGTCATTCAGTCAGTCAGTGAAATAGCCAGTCAGAGAGTCAAGCAGTCAGTCAGTCAGTCTCAGTCAGTCAGTTAGTCAGTCAGTCAGTCAGTCAGTCAGTCAGTCCAGTCTCAGTCAGTCAGGCAGTTAGTCAGTCAGTCTCGGTCAGTCAGTCAGTCAGTCAGTCAGCCTTATTCAGTCAGTCTGTCAGTCATCCTTATACAGTCAATCTGTCAGTCAGTCAGTCGGTCAGTCCTGTCCAGTCAGTTAGTCAGTCAAGCAGTCAGTCAGGTAGTCAAGCAGTCAGTCAGTCAGTGTCAGTCAGTCATTTAGTCATTCAGTCAGTCAGTGAAATAGCCAGTCAGAGAGTCAAGCAGTCAGTCAGTCAGTCTCAGTCAGTCAGTTAGTCAGTCAGTCAGTCAGTCAGTCAGTCAGTCCAGTCTCAGTCAGTCAGGCAGTTAGTCAGTCAGTCTCAGTCAGTCAGTGAGTCAGTCAGTCAGTATCAGTCAGTCAGTGAGTCAGTCTGTCAGTCAGGCAGTATCAGTCAGGCAGTAAGACTCCGCTCGACAGAACTCCGATAGCCTAATGGCTAGACCGCTGGTCTTCCAAGCGAGTGGCCTGGGTTCGAGTCCCAGCCGGAGCGAATATCTTCAATGTATATATTTCTTTTCTAATTTGAAAATTCTTTTTTTTTTCAATTTCTTTCCTTTGCAATTATTGATTATTTATGTAGGGAAGAAAATTCTGAGTCAGTTTAATTTTTCGACACGAAGATTTCAAAGTGTTTAAATAAACAATTACCAAGGTGCATTTTTTGTTTTTATTATATTTAAAACTCCCACCGACAGAGCTCCCATAGACTAATGGCTAGAGTGTTAGGCTTCCAAGCGAGTGGCCCTGGGTTCGAGTCCCAGCCTGAACGAAAATCTTCAATGTATACTTTTAGTTTCTAATTTGAAATTTCTTCTTCTTTTTTTTTTAATTTTTCTCTTTTGCGAATATTGATTATTTATGTAGGGAGAAAAATTTTGAGTCAGTTTAATTATTCGACCTGTAAATTTCAAAGTGTTTGAATCAATAATTACCAAGGTGCATTTTTTGTTTTTATTATATTTAAGACTTCCATCGACAGAGCTCCGATAGCCTAATGGCTAGACCGTTGGGTTCCTAGCGCGTGGTACTGGGTTCGAGTCCCGGCCGGAAAGGAAATCTTAAATGCAAATATTTTTTTCTAATTTTATAATTCTTTTTTTTTTATTTTTCCCTTTTGCGAAGTCAGTCAGTCAGTCTGACAGTCAATCAGTCAAGCACTCAGTCATTCAGTCTCAGTCAGTCAGTCCAGTCAGTCAGTCACTCAGTCAGTCAGTTAGTCCTTCAGCCAGTCAGTTAGTCCTTCAGCCAGTCAGTCAAGCAGTCAGTCATTTAGTCTCAGTCAGTCAGTCAGGCAGTCAGTCAGTCAGTCAGTCGGTCAGTCCTGTGCAGTCAGTTAGTCACTAAAGCAGTCAGTCAGTCTCAGTCAGTCAGTCAGTCAGTCAGTCAGTCAGTCAGTCAGTCTCGGTCAGTCAGTCAGTCAGTCATTCAGTCAGTCAGTCAGTCAGGCAGTCAGTCAGTCGGTCAGCCTTATTCAGTCAGTCTGTCAGTCAGTCAGTCAGTCAGCCTTATTCAGTCAGTCTGTCAGTCATCCTTATTCAGTCAGTCTGTCAGTCAGTCAGTCGGTCAGTCCTGTCCAGTCAGTTAGTCAGTCAAGCAGTCAGTCAGGTAGTCAAGCAGTCAGTCAGTCAGTGTCAGTCAGTCATTTAGTCATTCAGTCAGTCAGTGAAATAGCCAGTCAGAGAGTCAAGCAGTCAGTCAGTCAGTCAGTTAGTCAGTCAGTCTCGGTCAGTCAGTGAGTCAGTCAGTCAGTATCAGTCAGTCAGTGAGTCAGTCTGTCAGTCAGGCAGTATCAGTCAGGCAGTAAGACTCCGCTCGACAGAACTCCGATAGCCTAATGGCTAGACCGCTGGTCTTCCAAGCGAGTGGCCTGGGTTCGAGTCCCAGCCGGAGCGAATATCTTCAATGTATATATTTCTTTTCTAATTTGAAAATTCTTTTTTTTTTCAATTTCTTTCCTTTGCAATTATTGATTATTTATGTAGGGAAGAAAATTCTGAGTCAGTTTAATTTTTCGACACGAAGATTTCAAAGTGTTTAAATAAACAATTACCAAGGTGCATTTTTTGTTTTTATTATATTTAAAACTCCCACCGACAGAGCTCCCATAGACTAATGGCTAGAGTGTTAGGCTTCCAAGCGAGTGGCCCTGGGTTCGAGTCCCAGCCTGAACGAAAATCTTCAATGTATACTTTTAGTTTCTAATTTGAAATTTCTTCTTCTTTTTTTTTAATTTTTCTCTTTTGCGAATATTGATTATTTATGTAGGGAGAAAAATTCTGAGTCAGTTTAATTATTCGACCTGTAAATTTCAATGTGTTTGAATCAATAATTACCAAGGTGCATTTTTTGTTTTTATTATATTTAAGACTTCCATCGACAGAGCTCCGATAGCCTAATGGCTAGACCGTTGGGTTCCAAGCGCGTGGTACTGGGTTCGAGTCCCGGCCGGAAAGGAAATCTTAAATGCAAATATTTTTTTCTAATTTTATAATTCTTTTTTTTTTATTTTTCCCTTTTGCGAAGTCAGTCAGTCAGTCTGACAGTCAATCAGTCAAGCACTCAGTCATTCAGTCTCAGTCAGTCAGTCCAGTCAGTCAGTCACTCAGTCAGTCAGTTAGTCCTTCAGCCAGTCAGTTAGTCCTTCAGCCAGTCAGTCAAGCAGTCAGTCATTTAGTCTCAGTCAGTCAGTCAGGCAGTCAGTCAGTCAGTCGGTCAGTCCTGTGCAGTCAGTTAGTCACTAAAGCAGTCAGTCAGTCTCAGTCAGTCAGTCAGTCAGTCAGTCTCGGTCAGTCAGTCTGTCAGTCATTCAGTCAGTCAGTCAGTCAGGCAGTCAGTCAGTCGGTCAGCCTTATTCAGTCAGTCTGTCAGTCAGTCAGCCTTATTCAGTCAGTCTGTCAGTCATCCTTATTCAGTCAGTCTGTCAGTCAGTCAGTCGGTCAGTCCTTTCCAGTCAGTTAGTCAGTCAAGCAGTCAGTCAGGTAGTCAAGCAGTCAGTCAGTCAGTGTCAGTCAGTCATTTAGTCATTCAGTCAGTCAGTGAAATAGCCAGTCAGAGAGTCAAGCAGTCAGTCAGTCAGTCTCAGTCAGTCAGTTAGTCAGTCAGTCAGTCAATCAGTCAGTCAGTCCAGTCTCAGTCAGTCAGGCAGTTAGTCAGTCAGTCTCGGTCAGTCAGTGAGTCAGTCAGTCAGTATCAGTCAGTCAGTGAGTCAGTCTGTCAGTCAGGCAGTATCAGTCAGGCAGTAAGACTCCGCTCGACAGAACTCCGATAGCCTAATGGCTAGACCGCTGGTCTTCCAAGCGAGTGGCCTGGGTTCGAGTCCCAGCCGGAGCGAATATCTTCAATGTATATATTTCTTTTCTAATTTGAAAATTCTTTTTTTTTTCAATTTCTTTCCTTTGCAATTATTGATTATTTATGTAGGGAAGAAAATTCTGAGTCAGTTTAATTTTTCGACACGAAGATTTCAAAGTGTTTAAATAAACAATTACCAAGGTGCATTTTTTGTTTTTATTATATTTAAAACTCCCACCGACAGAGCTCCCATAGACTAATGGCTAGAGTGTTAGGCTTCCAAGCGAGTGGCCCTGGGTTCGAGTCCCAGCCTGAACGAAAATCTTCAATGTATACTTTTAGTTTCTAATTTGAAATTTCTTCTTCTTTTTTTTTAATTTTTCTCTTTTGCGAATATTGATTATTTATGTAGGGAGAAAAATTCTGAGTCAGTTTAATTATTCGACCTGTAAATTTCAATGTGTTTGAATCAATAATTACCAAGGTGCATTTTTGGTTTTTATTATATTTAAGACTTCCATCGACAGAGCTCCGATAGCCTAATGGCTAGACCGTTGGGTTCCAAGCGCGTGGTACTGGGTTCGAGTCCCGGCCGGAACGAAAATCTTCCATGTATATATTTCTCTTCTAATTTGAAGATTCTTTTTTTTTTCAATTTCTTTCTTTTGCAAATATGGATTATTTATGTACGGAAGAAAATTCTGAGTCAGTTTAATCATTCGACCTTTAGATTTCAAAGATTTTAGATCAAAAATTACTAAGGTGCATTTTTTGTTTTTATTATAATTAAGACACCGATCAACAGAGATCCGATAGTATATTGGCGAGAGCGTTGGGCTTCCATGAGTGTCGCCCTGGGTTCAAATCCCAGCCGGAAAGGAAATCTTAAATGCAAATATTTTTTTCTAATTTCATAATTCTTTTTTTTTTTATTTTTCCCTTTTGCGAAGTCAGTCAGTCAGTCTGACAGTCAATCAGTCAAGCACTCAGTCATTCAGTCTCAGTCAGTCAGTCCAGTCAGTCAGTCACTCAGTCAGTCAGTTAGTCCTTCAGCCAGTCAGTCAAGCAGTCAGTCATTTAGTCTCAGTCAGTCAGTCATTCAGTCAGTCAGTCAGTCAGGCAGTCAGTCAGTCAGTCAGTCGGTCAGTCCTGTGCAGTCAGTTAGTCACTAAAGCAGTCAGTCCAGTCTCAGTCAGTCAGTCAGTCAGTCAGTCCAGTCCAGTCTCAGTCAGTCAGTCAGTCAGTCTCGGTCAGTCAGTCAGTCAGTCATTCAGTCAGTCAGTCAGTCAGGCAGTCAGTCAGTCGGTCAGCCTTATTCAGTCAGTCTGTCAGTCAGTCAGTCAGTCAGCCTTATTCAGTCAGTCTGTCAGTCATCCTTATTCAGTCAGTCTGTCAGTCAGTCAGTCGGTCAGTCCTGTCCAGTCAGTTAGTCAGTCAAGCAGTCAGTCAGGTAGTCAAGCAGTCAGTCAGTCAGTGTCAGTCAGTCATTTAGTCATTCAGTCAGTCAGTGAAATAGCCAGTCAGAGAGTCAAGCAGTCAGTCAGTCAGTGTCAGTCAGTCATTTAGTCATTCAGTCAGTCAGTGAAATAGCCAGTCAGAGAGTCAAGCAGTCAGTCAGTCAGTCTCAGTCAGTCAGTTAGTCAGTCAGTCAGTCAGTCAGTCAGTCAGTCCAGTCTCAGTCAGTCAGGCAGTTAGTCAGTCAGTCTCGGTCAGTCAGTGAGTCAGTCAGTCAGTATCAGTCAGTCAGTGAGTCAGTCTGTCAGTCAGGCAGTATCAGTCAGACAGTAAGACTCCGCTCGACAGAACTCCGATAGCCTAATGGCTAGACCGCTGGTCTTCCAAGCGAGTGGCCTGGGTTCGAGTCCCAGCCGGAGCGAATATCTTCAATGTATATATTTCTTTTCTAATTTGAAAATTCTTTTTTTTTTTCAATTTCTTTCCTTTGCAATTATTGATTATTTATGTAGGGAAGAAAATTCTGAGTCAGTTTAATTTTTCGACACGAAGATTTCAAAGTGTTTAAATAAACAATTACCAAGGTGCATTTTTTGTTTTTATTATAATTAAGACACCGATCAACAGAGATCCGATAGTATATTGGCGAGAGCGTTGGGCTTCCATGAGTGTCGCCCTGGGTTCAAATCCCAGCCGGAAAGGAAATCTTAAATGCAAATATTTTTTTCTAATTTTATAATTCTTTTTTTTTTATTTTTCCCTTTTGCGAAGTCAGTCAGTCAGTCTGACAGTCAATCAGTCAAGCACTCAGTCATTCAGTCTCAGTCAGTCAGTCCAGTCAGTCAGTCACTCAGTCAGTCAGTTAGTCCTTCAGCCAGTCAGTCAAGCAGTCAGTCATTTAGTCTCAGTCAGTCAGTCAGTCGGTCAGTCCTGTGCAGTCAGTTAGTCACTAAAGCAGTCAGTCAGTCTTAGTCAGTCAGTCAGTCCAGTCCAGTCTCAGTCAGTCAGTCAGTCAGTCTCGGTCAGTCAGTCAGTCAGTCATTCAGTCAGTCAGTCAGTCAGGCAGTCAGTCAGTCGGTCAGCCTTATTCAGTCAGTCTGTCAGTCAGTCAGTCAGTCAGCCTTATTCAGTCACTCTGTCAGTCATCCTTATTCAGACAGTCTGTCAGTCAGTCAGTCGGTCAGTCCTGTCCAGTCAGTTAGTCAGTCAAGCAGTCAGTCAGGTAGTCAAGCAGTCAGTCAGTTAGTGTCAGTCAGTCATTTAGTCATTCAGTCAGTCAGTGAAATAGCCAGTCAGAGAGTCAAGCAGTCAGTCAGTCAGTCTCAGTCAGTCAGTTAGTCAGTCAGTCAGTCAGTCAGTCAGTCCAGTCTCAGTCAGTCAGGCAGTTAGTCAGTCAGTCTCGGTCAGTCAGTGAGTCAGTCAGTCAGTATCAGTCAGTCAGTGAGTCAGTCTGTCAGTCAGGCAGTATCAGTCAGGCAGTAAGACTCCGCTCGACAGAACTCCGATAGCCTAATGGCTAGACCGCTGGTCTTCCAAGCGAGTGGCCTGGGTTCGAGTCCCATTCGGAGCGAATATCTTCAATGTATATATTTCTTTTCTAATTTGAAAATTCTTTTTTTTTTTCAATTTCTTTCCTTTGCAATTATTGATTATTTATGTAGGGAAGAAAATTCTGAGTCAGTTTAATTTTTCGACACAAAGATTTCAAAGTGTTTAAATAAACAATTACCAAGGTGCATTTTTTGTTTTTATTATATTTAAAACTCCCACCGACAGAGCTCCCATAGACTAATGGCTAGAGTGTTAGGCTTCCAAGCGAGTGGCCCTGGGTTCGAGTCCCAGCCTGAACGAAAATCTTCAATGTATACTTTTAGTTTCTAATTTGAAATTTCTTCTTCTTTTTTTTTAATTTTTCTCTTTTGCGAATATTGATTATTTATGTAGGGAGAAAAATTCTCAGTCAGTTTAATTATTCGACCTGTAAATTTCAAAGTGTTTGAATCAATAATTACCAAGGTGCATTTTTTGTTTTTATTATATTTAAGACTTCCATCGACAGAGCTCCGATAGCCTAATGGCTAGACCGTTGGGTTCCAAGCGCGTGGTACTGGGTTCGAGTCCCGGCCGGAACGAAAATCTTCCATGTATATATTTCTCTTCTAATTTGAAGATTCTTTTTTTTTTTTCAATTTCTTTCTTTTGCAAATATGGATTATTTATGTACGGAAGAAAATTCTGAGTCAGTTTAATCATTCGACCTTTAGATTTCAAAGATTTTAGATCAATAATTACTAAGGTGCATTTTTTGTTTTTATTATAATTAAGACACCGATCAACAGAGATCCGATAGTATATTGGCGAGAGCGTTGGGCTTCCATGAGTGTCGCCCTGGGTTCAAATCCCAGCCGGAAAGGAAATCTTAAATGCAAATATTTTTTTCTAATTTTATAATTCTTTTTTTTTATTTTTCCCTTTTGCGAAGTCAGTCAGTCAGTCTGACAGTCAATCAGTCAAGCATTTAGTCATTCAGTCTCAGTCAGTCAGTCCAGTCAGTCAGTCACTCAGTCAGTCAGTTAGTCCTTCAGCCAGTCAGTCAAGCAGTCAGTCATTTAGTCTCAGTCAGTCAGTCATTCAGTCAGTCAGTCAGTCAGGCAGTCAGTCAGTCAGTCGGTCAGTCCTGTGCAGTCAGTTAGTCACTAAAGCAGTCAGTCAGTCTTAGTCAGTCAGTCAGTCAGTCAGTCCAGTCCAGTCTCAGTCAGTCAGTCAGTCAGTCTCGGTCAGTCAGTCAGTCAGTCATTCAGTCAGTCAGTCAGTCAGGCAGTCAGTCAGTCGGTCAGCCTTATTCAGTCAGTCTGTCAGTCAGTCAGTCAGTCAGCCTTATTCAGTCACTCTGTCAGTCATCCTTATTCAGACAGTCTGTCAGTCAGTCAGTCGGTCAGTCCTGTCCAGTCAGTTAGTCAGTCAAGCAGTCAGTCAGGTAGTCAAGCAGTCAGTCAGTTAGTGTCAGTCAGTCATTTAGTCATTCAGTCAGTCAGTGAAATAGCCAGTCAGAGAGTCAAGCAGTCAGTCAGTCAGTCTCAGTCAGTCAGTTAGTCAGTCAGTCAGTCAGTCAGTCAGTCCAGTCTCAGTCAGTCAGGCAGTTAGTCAGTCAGTCTCGGTCAGTCAGTGAGTCAGTCAGTCAGTATCAGTCAGTCAGTGAGTCAGTCTGTCAGTCAGGCAGTATCAGTCAGGCAGTAAGACTCCGCTCGACAGAACTCCGATAGCCTAATGGCTAGACCGCTGGTCTTCCAAGCGAGTGGCCTGGGTTCGAGTCCCATTCGGAGCGAATATCTTCAATGTATATATTTCTTTTCTAATTTGAAAATTCTTTTTTTTTTCAATTTCTTTCCTTTGCAATTATTGATTATTTATGTAGGGAAGAAAATTCTGAGTCAGTTTAATTTTTCGACACGAAGATTTCAAAGTGTTTAAATAAACAATTACCAAGGTGCATTTTTTGTTTTTATTATATTTAAAACTCCCACCGACAGAGCTGCCATAGACTAATGGCTAGAGTGTTAGGCTTCCAAGCGAGTGGCCCTGGGTTCGAGTCCCAGCCTGAACGAAAATCTTCAATGTATACTTTTAGTTTCTAATTTGAAATTTCTTCTTCTTTTTTTTTAATTTTTCTCTTTTGCGAATATTGATTATTTATGTAGGGAGAAAAATTCTGAGTCAGTTTAATTATTCGACCTGTAAATTTCAAAGTGTTTGAATCAATAATTACCAAGGTGCATTTTTTGTTTTTATTATATTTAAGACTTCCATCGACAGAGCTCCGATAGCCTAATGGCTAGACCGTTGGGTTCCAAGCGCGTGGTACTGGGTTCGAGTCCCGGCCGGAACGAAAATCTTCCATGTATATATTTCTCTTCTAATTTGAAGATTCTTTTTTTTTTCAATTTCTTTCTTTTGCAAATATGGATTATTTATGTACGGAAGAAAATTCTGAGTCAGTTTAATCATTCGACCTTTAGATTTCAAAGATTTTAGATCAATAATTACTAAGGTGCATTTTTTGTTTTTGTTATAATTAAGACACCGATCAACAGAGATCCGATAGTATATTGGCGAGAGCGTTGGGCTTCCATGAGTGTCGCCCTGGGTTCAAATCCCAGCCGGAAAGGAAATCTTAAATGCGAATATTTTTTTCTAATTTTATAATTCTTTTTTTTTTATTTTTCCCTTTTGCGAAGTCAGTCAGTCAGTCTGACAGTCAATCAGTCAAGCACTCAGTCATTCAGTCTCAGTCAGTCAGTCCAGTCAGTCAGTCACTCAGTCAGTCAGGCAGTCAGTCAGTCGGTCAGCCTTATTCAGTCAGTCTGTCAGTCAGTCAGTCAGTCAGCCTTATTCAGTCAGTCTGTCAGTCATCCTTATTCAGTCAGTCTGTCAGTCAGTCAGTCGGTCAGTCCTGTCCAGTCAGTTAGTCAGTCAAGCAGTCAGTCAGGTAGTCAAGCAGTCAGTCAGTCAGTGTCAGTCAGTCATTTAGTCATTCAGTCAATCAGTGAAATAGCCAGTCAGAGAGTCAAGCAGTCAGTCAGTCAGTCTCAGTCAGTCAGTTAGTCAGTCAGTCAGTCAGTCAGTCAGTCCAGTCTCAGTCAGTCAGGCAGTTAGTCAGTCAGTCTCGGTCAGTCAGTGAGTCATTCAGTCAGTATCAGTCAGTCAGTGAGTCAGTCTGTCAGTCAGGCAGTATCAGTCAGGCAGTAAGACTCCGCTCGATAGAACTCCGATAGCCTAATGGCTAGACCGCTGGTCTTCCAAGCGAGTGGCCTGGGTTCGAGTCCCAGCCGGAGCGAATATCTTCAATGTATATATTTCTTTTCTAATTTGAAAATTCTTTTTTTTTTTCAATTTCTTTCCTTTGCAATTATTGATTATTTATGTAGGGAAGAAAATTCTGAGTCAGTTTAATTTTTCGACACGAAGATTTCAAAGTGTTTAAATAAACAATTACCAAGGAGCATTTTTTGTTTTTATTATATTTAAAACACCCACCGACAGAGCTCCCATAGACTAATGGCTAGAGTGTTAGGCTTCCAAGCGAGTGGCCCTGGGTTCGAGTCCCAGCCTGAACGAAAATCTTCAATGTATACTTTTAGTTTCCAATTTGAAATTTCTTCTTCTTTTTTTTTAATTTTTCTCTCTTGCGAATATTGATTATTTATGTAGGGAGAAAAATTCTGAGTCAGTTTAATTATTCGACCTGTAAATTTCAAAGTGTTTAAATCAATAATTACCAAGGTGCATTTTTTGTTTTTATTATATTTAAGACTTCCATCGACAGAGCTCCGATAGCCTAATGGCTAGACCGTTGGGTTCCTAGCGCATGGTACTGGGTTCGAGTCCCGGCCGGAAAGGAAATCTTAAATGCAAATATTTTTTTCTAATTTTATAATTCTTTTTTTTTTATTTTTCCCTTTTGCGAAGTCAGTCAGTCAGTCTGACAGTCAATCAGTCAAGCACTCAGTCATTCAGTCTCAGTCAGTCAGTCCAGTCAGTCAGTCACTCAGTCAGTCAGTTAGTCCTTCAGCCAGTCAGTCAAGCAGTCACTCATTTAGTCTCAGTCAGTCATTCATTCAGTCAGTCAGTCAGTCAGGCAGTCAGTCAGTCGGTTAGTCCTGTGCAGTCAGTTAGTCACTAAAGCAGTCAGTCAGTCTCAGTCAGTCAGTCAGTCCAGTCCAGTCTCAGTCAGTCAGTCAGTCAGTCTCGGTCAGTCAGTCAGTCAGTCATTCAGTCAGTCAGTCAGTCAGGCAGTCAGTCAGTCGGTCAGCCTTATTCAGTCAGTCTGTCAGTCAGTCAGTCAGTCATCCTTATTCAGTCAGTCTGTCAGTCAGTCAGTCGGTCAGTCCTGTCCAGTCAGTTAGTCAGTCAAGCAGTCAGTCAGGTAGTCAAGCAGTCAGTCAGTCAGTGTCAGTCAGTCATTTAGTCATTCAGTCAGTCAGTAAAATAGCCAGTCAGAGAGTCAAGCAGTCAGTCAGTCAGTCTCAGTCAGTTAGTCAGTCAGTCAGTCAGTCAGTCAGTCAGTCCAGTCTCAGTCAGTCAGGCAGTTAGTCAGTCAGTGAGTCAGTCAGTCAGTATCAGTCAGTCAGTGAGTCAGTCTGTCAGTCAGGCAGTATCAGTCAGGCAGTAAGACTCCACTCGACAGAACTCCGATAGCCTAATGGCTAGACCGCTGGTCTTCCAAGCGAGTGGCCTGGGTTCGAGTCCCAGCCGGAGCGAATATCTTCAATGTATATATTTCTTTTCTAATTTGAAATTTTTTTTTTTTCAATTTCTTTCCTTTGCAATTATTGATTATTTATGTAGGGAAGAAAATTCTGAGTCAGTTTAATTTTTCGACACGAAGATTTCAAAGTGTTTAAATAAACAATTACCAAGGTGCATTTTTTGTTTTTATTATATTTAAAACTCCCACCGACAGAGCTCCCATAGACTAATGGCTAGAGTGTTAGGCTTCCAAGCGAGTGGCCCTGGGTTCGAGTCCCAGCCTGAACGAAAATCTTCAATGTATACTTTTAGTTTCTAATTTGAAATTTCTTCTTCTTTTTTTTTAATTTTTCTCTTTTGCGAATATTGATTATTTATGTAGGGAGAAAAATTCTGAGTCAGTTTAATTATTCGACCTGTAAATTTCAAAGTGTTTGAATCAATAATTACCAAGGTGCATTTTTTGTTTTTATTATATTTAAGACTTCCATCGACAGAGCTCCGATAGCCTAATGGCTAGACCGTTGGGTTCCAAGCGCGTGGTACTGGGTTCGAGTCCCGGCCGGAACGAAAATCTTCCATGTATATATTTCTCTTCTAATTTGAAGATTCTTTTTTTTTTCAATTTCTTTCTTTTGCAAATATGGATTATTTATGTACGGAAGAAAATTCTGAGTCAGTTTAATCATTCGACCTTTAGATTTCAAAGATTTTAAATCAATAATTACTAAGGTGCATTTTTTGTTTTTATTATAATTAAGACACCGATCAACAGAGATCCGATAGTATATTGGCGAGAGCGTTGGGCTTCCATGAGTGTCGCCCTGGGTTCAAATCCCAGCCGGAAAGGAAATCTTAAATGCAAATATTTTTTTCTAATTTTATAATTCTTTTTTTTTTATTTTTCCCTTTTGCGAAGTCAGTCAGTCAGTCTGACAGTCAATCAGTCAAGCACTCAGTCATTCAGTCTCAGTCAGTCAGTCCAGTCAGTCAGTCACTCAGTCAGTCAGTTAGTCCTTCAGCCAGTCAGTCAAGCAGTCAGTCATTTAGTCTCAGTCAGTCAGTCATTCAGTCAGTCAGTCAGTCAGGCAGTCAGTCAGTCAGTCAGTCGGTCAGTCCTGTGCAGTCAGTTAGTCACTAAAGCAGTCAGTCAGTCTCAGTCAGTCAGTCAGTCAGTCAGTCCAGTCCAGTCTCAGTCAGTCAGTCAGTCAGTCTCGGTCAGTCAGTCAGTCAGTCATTCAGTCAGTCAGTCAGTCAGGCAGTCAGTCAGTCGGTCAGCCTTATTCAGTCAGTCTGTCAGTCAGTCAGTCAGTCAGCCTTATTCAGTCAGTCTGTCAGTCAGTCAGTCGGTCAGTCCTGTCCAGTCAGTTAGTCAGTCAAGCAGTCAGTCAGGTAGTCAAGCAGTCAGTCAGTCAGTGTCAGTCAGTCATTTAGTCATTCAGTCAGTCAGTGAAATAGCCAGTCAGAGAGTCAAGCAGTCAGTCAGTCAGTCTCAGTCAGTCAGTTAGTCAGTCAGTCAGTCAGTCAGTCAGTCAGTCCAGTCTCAGTCAGTCAGGCAGTTAGTCAGTCAGTCTCGGTCAGTCAGTGAGTCAGTCAGTCAGTATCAGTCAGTCAGTGAGTCAGTCTGTCAGTCAGGCAGTATCAGTCAGGCAGTAAGACTCCGCTCGACAGAACTCCGATAGCCTAATGGCTAGACCGCTGGTCTTCCAAGCGAGTGGCCTGGGCTCGAGTCCCAGCCGGAGCGAATATCTTCAATGTATATATTTCTTTTCTAATTTGAAAATTCTTTTTTTTTTCAATTTCTTTCCTTTGCAATTATTGATTATTTATGTAGGGAAGAAAATTCTGAGTCAGTGTAATTTTTCGACACGAAGATTTCAAATTGTTTAAATAAACAATTACCAAGGTGCATTTTTTGTTTTTATTATATTTAAAACTCCCACCGACAGAGCTCCCATAGACTAATGGCTAGAGTGTTAGGCTTCCAAGCGAGTGGCCCTGGGTTCGAGTCCCAGCCTGAACGAAAATCTTCAATGTATACTTTTAGTTTCTAATTTGAAATTTCTTCTTCTTTTTTTTTAAATTTTTCTCTTTTGCGAATATTCATTATTTATGTAGGGAGAAAAATTCTGAGTCAGTTTAATTATTCGACCTGTAAATTTCAAAGTGTTTGAATCAATAATTACCAAGGTGCATTTTTTGTTTTTATTATATTTAAGACTTCCATCGACAGAGCTCCGATAGCCTAATGGCTAGACCGTTGGGTTCCTAGCGCGTGGTACTGGGTTCGAGTCCCGGCCGGAAAGGAAATCTTAAATGCAAATATTTTTTTCTAATTTTATAATTCTTTTTTTTTTATTTTTCCCTTTTGCGAAGTCAGTCAGTCAGTCTGACAGTCAATCAGTCAAGCACTCAGTCATTCAGTCTCAGTCAGTCAGTCCAGTCAGTCAGTCACTCAGTCAGTCAGTTAGTCCTTCAGCCAATCAGTCAAGCAGTCAGTCATTTAGTCTCAGTCAGTCAGTCATTCAGTCAGTCAGTCAGTCAGGCAGTCAGTCAGTCAGTCAGTCGGTCAGTCCTGTGCAGTCAGTTAGTCACTAAAGCAGTCAGTCAGTCTCAGTCAGTCAGTCAGTCAGTCAGTCCAGTCCAGTCTCAGTCAGTCAGTCAGTCAGTCTCGGTCAGTCAGTCAGTCAGTCATTCAGTCAGTCAGTCAGTCAGTCTCGGTCAGTCAGTCAGTCAGTCATTCAGTCAGTCAGTCAGTCAGGCAGTCAGTCAGTCGGTCAGCCTTATTCAGTCAGTCTGTCAGTCAGTCAGTCAGTCAGCCTTATTCAGTCAGTCTGTCAGTCATCCTTATTCAGTCAGTCTGTCAGTCAGTCAGTCGGTCAGTCCTGTCCAGTCAGTTAGTCAGTCAAGCAGTCAGTCAGGTAGTCAAGCAGTCAGTCAGTCAGTGTCAGTCAGTCATTTAGTCATTCAGTCAGTCAGTGAAATAGCCAGTCAGAGAGTCAAGCAGTCAGTCAGTCAGTCTCAGTCAGTAAGTTAGTCAGTCAGTCAGTCAGTCAGTCAGTCAGTCCAGTCTCAGTCAGTCAGGCAGTTAGTCAGTCAGTCTCGGTCAGTCAGTGAGTCAGTCAGTCAGTATCAGTCAGTCAGTGAGTCAGTCTGTCAGTCAGGCAGTATCAGTCAGGCAGTAAGACTCCGCTCGACAGAACTCCGATAGCCTAATGGCTAGACCGCTGGTCTTCCAAGCGAGTGGCCTGGGTTCGAGTCTCAGCCGGAGCGAATATCTTCAATGTATATATTTCTTTTCTAATTTGAAAATTCTTTTTTTTTTCAATTTCTTTCCTTTGCAATTATTGATTATTTATGTAGGGAAGAAAATTCTGAGTCAGTTTAAATTTTCGACACGAAGATTTCAAAGTGTTTAAATAAACAATTACCAAGGTGCATTTTTTGTTTTTATTATATTTAAAACTCCCACCGACAGAGCTCCCATAGACTAATGGCTAGAGTGTTAGGCTTCCAAGCGAGTGGCCCTGGGTTCGAGTCCCAGCCTGAACGAAAATCTTCAATGTACACTTTTAGTTTCTAATTTGAAAATTCTTCTTCTTTTTTTTTAATTTTTCTCTTTTGCGAATATTGATTATTTATGTAGGGAGAAAAATTCTGAGTCAGTTTAATTTTTCGACACGAAGATTTCAAAGTGTTTAAATAAACAATTACCAAGGTGCATTTTTTGTTTTTATTATATTTAAAACTCCCACCGACAGAGCTCCCATAGACTAATGGCTAGAGTGTTAGGCTTCCAAGCGAGTGGCCCTGGGTTCGAGTCCCAGCCTGAACGAAAATCTTCAATGTATACTTTTAGTTTCTAATTTGAAATTTCTTCTTCTTTTTTTTTTTAATTTTTCTCTTTTGCGAATATTGATTATTTATGTAGGGAGTAAAATTCTGAGTCAGTTTAATTATTCGACCTGTAAATTTCAAAGTGTTTGAATCAATAATTACCAAGGTGCATTTTTTGTTTTTATTATATTTAAGACTTCCATCGACAGAGCTCCGATAGCCTAATGGATAGACCGTTGGGTTCCTAGCGCGTGGTACTGGGTTCGAGTCCCGGCCGGAAAGGAAATCTTAAATGCAAATATTTTTTTCTAATTTTATAATTCTTTTTTTTTTATTTTTCCCTTTTGCGAAGTCAGTCAGTCAGTCTGACAGTCAATCAGTCAAGCACTCAGTCATTCAGTCTCAGTCAGTCAGTCCAGTCAGTCAGTCACTCAGTCAGTCAGTTAGTCCTTCAGCCAGTCAGTCAAGCAGTCAGTCATTTAGTCTCAGTCAGTCAGTCATTCAGTCAGTCAGTCAGTCAGGCAGTCAGTCAGTCAGTCAGTCGGTCAGTCCTGTGCAGTCAGTTAGTCACTAAAGCAGTCAGTCAGTCTCAGTCAGTCAGTCAGTCAGTCAGTCCAGTCCAGTCTCAGTCAGTCAGTCAGTCAGTCTCGGTCAGTCAGTCAGTTAGTCATTCAGTCAGTCAGTCAGTCAGTCAGGCAGTCAGTCAGTCGGTCAGCCTTATTCAGTCAGTCTGTCAGTCAGTCAGTCAGTCAGCCTTATTCAGTCAGTCTGTCAGTCAGTCAGTCGGTCAGTCCTGTCCAGTCAGTTAGTCAGTCAAGCAGTCAGTCAGGTAGTCAAGCAGTCAGTCAGTCAGTGTCAGTCAGTCATTTAGTCATTCAGTCAGTCAGTGAAATAGCCAGTCAGAGCGTCAAGCAGTCAGTCAGTCAGTCTCAGTCAGTCAGTTAGTCAGTCAGTCAGTCAGTCAGTCAGTCAGTCCAGTCTCAGTCAGTCAGGCAGTTAGTCAGTCAGTCTCGGTCAGTCAGTGAGTCAGTCAGTCAGTATCAGTCAGTCAGTGAGTCAGTCTGTCAGTCAGGCAGTATCAGTCAGGCAGTAAGACTCCGCACGACAGAACTCCGATAGCCTAATGGCTAGACCGCTGGTCTTCCAAGCGAGTGGCCTGGGTTCGAGTCCCAGCCGGAGCGAATATCTTCAATGTATATATTTCTTTTCTAATTTGAAAATTCTTTTTTTTTCAATTTCTTTCCTTTGCAATTATTGATTATTTATGTAGGGAAGAAAATTCTGAGTCAGTTTAATTTTTCGACACGAAGATTTCAAAGTGTTTAAATAAACAATTACCAAGGTGCATTTTTTGTTTTTATTATATTTAAAACTCCCACCGACAGAGCTCCCATAGACTAATGGCTAGAGTGTTAGGCTTCCAAGCGAGTGGCCCTGGGTTCGAGTCCCAGCCTGAACGAAAATCTTCAATGTATACTTTTAGTTTCTAATTTGAAATTTCTTCTTCTTTTTTTTTTAATTTTTCTCTTTTGCGAATATTGATTATTTATGTAGGGAGAAAAATTCTGAGTCAGTTTAATTATTCGACCTGTAAATTTCAAAGTGTTTAAATCAATAATTACCAAGGTGCATTTTTTGTTTTTATTATATTTAAGACTTCCATCGACAGAGCTCCGATAGCCTAATGGCTAGACCGTTGGGTTCCTAGCGCATGGTACTGGGTTCGAGTCCCGGCCGGAAAGGAAATCTTAAATGCAAATATTTTTTTCTAATTTTATAATTCTTTTTTTTTTATTTTTCCCTTTTGCGAAGTCAGTCAGTCAGTCTGACAGTCAATCAGTCAAGCACTCAGTCATTCAGTCTCAGTCAGTCAGTCCAGTCAGTCAGTCACTCAGTCAGTCAGTTAGTCCTTCAGCCAGTCAGTCAAGCAGTCACTCATTTAGTCTCAGTCAGTCATTCATTCAGTCAGTCAGTCAGTCAGGCAGTCAGTCAGTCGGTTAGTCCTGTGCAGTCAGTTAGTCACTAAAGCAGTCAGTCAGTCTCAGTCAGTCAGTCAGTCCAGTCCAGTCTCAGTCAGTCAGTCAGTCAGTCTCGGTCAGTCAGTCAGTCAGTCATTCAGTCAGTCAGTCAGTCAGGCAGTCAGTCAGTCGGTCAGCCTTATTCAGTCAGTCTGTCAGTCAGTCAGTCAGTCATCCTTATTCAGTCAGTCTGTCAGTCAGTCAGTCGGTCAGTCCTGTCCAGTCAGTTAGTCAGTCAAGCAGTCAGTCAGGTAGTCAAGCAGTCAGTCAGTCAGTGTCAGTCAGTCATTTAGTCATTCAGTCAGTCAGTAAAATAGCCAGTCAGAGAGTCAAGCAGTCAGTCAGTCAGTCTCAGTCAGTTAGTCAGTCAGTCAGTCAGTCAGTCAGTCAGTCCAGTCTCAGTCAGTCAGGCAGTTAGTCAGTCAGTGAGTCAGTCAGTCAGTATCAGTCAGTCAGTGAGTCAGTCTGTCAGTCAGGCAGTATCAGTCAGGCAGTAAGACTCCACTCGACAGAACTCCGATAGCCTAATGGCTAGACCGCTGGTCTTCCAAGCGAGTGGCCTGGGTTCGAGTCCCAGCCGGAGCGAATATCTTCAATGTATATATTTCTTTTCTAATTTGAAATTTTTTTTTTTTCAATTTCTTTCCTTTGCAATTATTGATTATTTATGTAGGGAAGAAAATTCTGAGTCAGTTTAATTTTTCGACACGAAGATTTCAAAGTGTTTAAATAAACAATTACCAAGGTGCATTTTTTGTTTTTATTATATTTAAAACTCCCACCGACAGAGCTCCCATAGACTAATGGCTAGAGTGTTAGGCTTCCAAGCGAGTGGCCCTGGGTTCGAGTCCCAGCCTGAACGAAAATCTTCAATGTATACTTTTAGTTTCTAATTTGAAATTTCTTCTTCTTTTTTTTTAATTTTTCTCTTTTGCGAATATTGATTATTTATGTAGGGAGAAAAATTCTGAGTCAGTTTAATTATTCGACCTGTAAATTTCAAAGTGTTTGAATCAATAATTACCAAGGTGCATTTTTTGTTTTTATTATATTTAAGACTTCCATCGACAGAGCTCCGATAGCCTAATGGCTAGACCGTTGGGTTCCAAGCGCGTGGTACTGGGTTCGAGTCCCGGCCGGAACGAAAATCTTCCATGTATATATTTCTCTTCTAATTTGAAGATTCTTTTTTTTTTCAATTTCTTTCTTTTGCAAATATGGATTATTTATGTACGGAAGAAAATTCTGAGTCAGTTTAATCATTCGACCTTTAGATTTCAAAGATTTTAAATCAATAATTACTAAGGTGCATTTTTTGTTTTTATTATAATTAAGACACCGATCAACAGAGATCCGATAGTATATTGGCGAGAGCGTTGGGCTTCCATGAGTGTCGCCCTGGGTTCAAATCCCAGCCGGAAAGGAAATCTTAAATGCAAATATTTTTTTCTAATTTTATAATTCTTTTTTTTTTTATTTTTCCCTTTTGCGAAGTCAGTCAGTCAGTCTGACAGTCAATCAGTCAAGCACTCAGTCATTCAGTCTCAGTCAGTCAGTCCAGTCAGTCAGTCACTCAGTCAGTCAGTTAGTCCTTCAGCCAGTCAGTCAAGCAGTCAGTCATTTAGTCTCAGTCAGTCAGTCATTCAGTCAGTCAGTCAGTCAGGCAGTCAGTCAGTCAGTCAGTCGGTCAGTCCTGTGCAGTCAGTTAGTCACTAAAGCAGTCAGTCAGTCTCAGTCAGTCAGTCAGTCAGTCAGTCCAGTCCAGTCTCAGTCAGTCAGTCAGTCAGTCTCGGTCAGTCAGTCAGTCAGTCATTCAGTCAGTCAGTCAGTCAGGCAGTCAGTCAGTCGGTCAGCCTTATTCAGTCAGTCTGTCAGTCAGTCAGTCAGTCAGCCTTATTCAGTCAGTCTGTCAGTCAGTCAGTCGGTCAGTCCTGTCCAGTCAGTTAGTCAGTCAAGCAGTCAGTCAGGTAGTCAAGCAGTCAGTCAGTCAGTGTCAGTCAGTCATTTAGTCATTCAGTCAGTCAGTGAAATAGCCAGTCAGAGAGTCAAGCAGTCAGTCAGTCAGTCTCAGTCAGTCAGTTAGTCAGTCAGTCAGTCAGTCAGTCAGTCAGTCCAGTCTCAGTCAGTCAGGCAGTTAGTCAGTCAGTCTCGGTCAGTCAGTGAGTCAGTCAGTCAGTATCAGTCAGTCAGTGAGTCAGTCTGTCAGTCAGGCAGTATCAGTCAGGCAGTAAGACTCCGCTCGACAGAACTCCGATAGCCTAATGGCTAGACCGCTGGTCTTCCAAGCGAGTGGCCTGGGCTCGAGTCCCAGCCGGAGCGAATATCTTCAATGTATATATTTCTTTTCTAATTTGAAAATTCTTTTTTTTTTCAATTTCTTTCCTTTGCAATTATTGATTATTTATGTAGGGAAGAAAATTCTGAGTCAGTGTAATTTTTCGACACGAAGATTTCAAATTGTTTAAATAAACAATTACCAAGGTGCATTTTTTGTTTTTATTATATTTAAAACTCCCACCGACAGAGCTCCCATAGACTAATGGCTAGAGTGTTAGGCTTCCAAGCGAGTGGCCCTGGGTTCGAGTCCCAGCCTGAACGAAAATCTTCAATGTATACTTTTAGTTTCTAATTTGAAATTTCTTCTTCTTTTTTTTTAAATTTTTCTCTTTTGCGAATATTCATTATTTATGTAGGGAGAAAAATTCTGAGTCAGTTTAATTATTCGACCTGTAAATTTCAAAGTGTTTGAATCAATAATTACCAAGGTGCATTTTTTGTTTTTATTATATTTAAGACTTCCATCGACAGAGCTCCGATAGCCTAATGGCTAGACCGTTGGGTTCCTAGCGCGTGGTACTGGGTTCGAGTCCCGGCCGGAAAGGAAATCTTAAATGCAAATATTTTTTTCTAATTTTATAATTCTTTTTTTTTTATTTTTCCCTTTTGCGAAGTCAGTCAGTCAGTCTGACAGTCAATCAGTCAAGCACTCAGTCATTCAGTCTCAGTCAGTCAGTCCAGTCAGTCAGTCACTCAGTCAGTCAGTTAGTCCTTCAGCCAATCAGTCAAGCAGTCAGTCATTTAGTCTCAGTCAGTCAGTCATTCAGTCAGTCAGTCAGTCAGGCAGTCAGTCAGTCAGTCAGTCGGTCAGTCCTGTGCAGTCAGTTAGTCACTAAAGCAGTCAGTCAGTCTCAGTCAGTCAGTCAGTCAGTCAGTCCAGTCCAGTCTCAGTCAGTCAGTCAGTCAGTCAGTCTCGGTCAGTCAGTCAGTCAGTCATTCAGTCAGTCAGTCAGTCAGTCTCGGTCAGTCAGTCAGTCAGTCATTCAGTCAGTCAGTCAGTCAGGCAGTCAGTCAGTCGGTCAGCCTTATTCAGTCAGTCTGTCAGTCAGTCAGTCAGTCAGCCTTATTCAGTCAGTCTGTCAGTCATCCTTATTCAGTCAGTCTGTCAGTCAGTCAGTCGGTCAGTCCTGTCCAGTCAGTTAGTCAGTCAAGCAGTCAGTCAGGTAGTCAAGCAGTCAGTCAGTCAGTGTCAGTCAGTCATTTAGTCATTCAGTCAGTCAGTGAAATAGCCAGTCAGAGAGTCAAGCAGTCAGTCAGTCAGTCTCAGTCAGTAAGTTAGTCAGTCAGTCAGTCAGTCAGTCAGTCAGTCCAGTCTCAGTCAGTCAGGCAGTTAGTCAGTCAGTCTCGGTCAGTCAGTGAGTCAGTCAGTCAGTATCAGTCAGTCAGTGAGTCAGTCTGTCAGTCAGGCAGTATCAGTCAGGCAGTAAGACTCCGCTCGACAGAACTCCGATAGCCTAATGGCTAGACCGCTGGTCTTCCAAGCGAGTGGCCTGGGTTCGAGTCTCAGCCGGAGCGAATATCTTCAATGTATATATTTCTTTTCTAATTTGAAAATTCTTTTTTTTTTCAATTTCTTTCCTTTGCAATTATTGATTATTTATGTAGGGAAGAAAATTCTGAGTCAGTTTAAATTTTCGACACGAAGATTTCAAAGTGTTTAAATAAACAATTACCAAGGTGCATTTTTTGTTTTTATTATATTTAAAACTCCCACCGACAGAGCTCCCATAGACTAATGGCTAGAGTGTTAGGCTTCCAAGCGAGTGGCCCTGGGTTCGAGTCCCAGCCTGAACGAAAATCTTCAATGTACACTTTTAGTTTCTAATTTGAAAATTCTTCTTCTTTTTTTTTAATTTTTCTCTTTTGCGAATATTGATTATTTATGTAGGGAGAAAAATTCTGAGTCAGTTTAATTTTTCGACACGAAGATTTCAAAGTGTTTAAATAAACAATTACCAAGGTGCATTTTTTGTTTTTATTATATTTAAAACTCCCACCGACAGAGCTCCCATAGACTAATGGCTAGAGTGTTAGGCTTCCAAGCGAGTGGCCCTGGGTTCGAGTCCCAGCCTGAACGAAAATCTTCAATGTATACTTTTAGTTTCTAATTTGAAATTTCTTCTTCTTTTTTTTTTTAATTTTTCTCTTTTGCGAATATTGATTATTTATGTAGGGAGTAAAATTCTGAGTCAGTTTAATTATTCGACCTGTAAATTTCAAAGTGTTTGAATCAATAATTACCAAGGTGCATTTTTTGTTTTTATTATATTTAAGACTTCCATCGACAGAGCTCCGATAGCCTAATGGATAGACCGTTGGGTTCCTAGCGCGTGGTACTGGGTTCGAGTCCCGGCCGGAAAGGAAATCTTAAATGCAAATATTTTTTTCTAATTTTATAATTCTTTTTTTTTATTTTTCCCTTTTGCGAAGTCAGTCAGTCAGTCTGACAGTCAATCAGTCAAGCACTCAGTCATTCAGTCTCAGTCAGTCAGTCCAGTCAGTCAGTCACTCAGTCAGTCAGTTAGTCCTTCAGCCAGTCAGTCAAGCAGTCAGTCATTTAGTCTCAGTCAGTCAGTCATTCAGTCAGTCAGTCAGTCAGGCAGTCAGTCAGTCAGTCAGTCGGTCAGTCCTGTGCAGTCAGTTAGTCACTAAAGCAGTCAGTCAGTCTCAGTCAGTCAGTCAGTCAGTCAGTCCAGTCCAGTCTCAGTCAGTCAGTCAGTCAGTCTCGGTCAGTCAGTCAGTTAGTCATTCAGTCAGTCAGTCAGTCAGTCAGGCAGTCAGTCAGTCGGTCAGCCTTATTCAGTCAGTCTGTCAGTCAGTCAGTCAGTCAGCCTTATTCAGTCAGTCTGTCAGTCAGTCAGTCGGTCAGTCCTGTCCAGTCAGTTAGTCAGTCAAGCAGTCAGTCAGGTAGTCAAGCAGTCAGTCAGTCAGTGTCAGTCAGTCATTTAGTCATTCAGTCAGTCAGTGAAATAGCCAGTCAGAGCGTCAAGCAGTCAGTCAGTCAGTCTCAGTCAGTCAGTTAGTCAGTCAGTCAGTCAGTCAGTCAGTCAGTCCAGTCTCAGTCAGTCAGGCAGTTAGTCAGTCAGTCTCGGTCAGTCAGTGAGTCAGTCAGTCAGTATCAGTCAGTCAGTGAGTCAGTCTGTCAGTCAGGCAGTATCAGTCAGGCAGTAAGACTCCGCACGACAGAACTCCGATAGCCTAATGGCTAGACCGCTGGTCTTCCAAGCGAGTGGCCTGGGTTCGAGTCCCAGCCGGAGCGAATATCTTCAATGTATATATTTCTTTTCTAATTTGAAAATTCTTTTTTTTTCAATTTCTTTCCTTTGCAATTATTGATTATTTATGTAGGGAAGAAAATTCTGAGTCAGTTTAATTTTTCGACACGAAGATTTCAAAGTGTTTAAATAAACAATTACCAAGGTGCATTTTTTGTTTTTATTATATTTAAAACTCCCACCGACAGAGCTCCCATAGACTAATGGCTAGAGTGTTAGGCTTCCAAGCGAGTGGCCCTGGGTTCGAGTCCCAGCCTGAACGAAAATCTTCAATGTATACTTTTAGTTTCTAATTTGAAATTTCTTCTTCTTTTTTTTTTAATTTTTCTCTTTTGCGAATATTGATTATTTATGTAGGGAGAAAAATTCTGAGTCAGTTTAATTATTCGACCTGTAAATTTCAAAGTGTTTGAATCAATAATTACCAAGGTGCATTTTTTGTTTTTATTATATTTAAGACTTCCATCGACAGAGCTCCGATAGCCTAATGGCTAGACCGTTGGGTTCCTAGCGCGTGGTACTGGGTTCGAGTCCCGGCCGGAAAGGAAATCTTAAATGCAAATATTTTTTCTAATTTTATAATTCTTTTTTTTTTATTTTTCCCTTTTGCGAAGTCAGTCAGTCAGTCTGACAGTCAATCAGTCAAGCACTCAGTCATTCAGTCTCAGTCAGTCAGTCCAGTCAGTCAGTCACTCAGTCAGTCAGTTAGTCCTTCAGCCAATCAGTCAAGCAGTCAGTCATTTAGTCTCAGTCAGTCAGTCATTCAGTCAGTCAGTCAGTCAGGCAGTCAGTCAGTCAGTCAGTCGGTCAGTCCTGTGCAGTCAGTTAGTCACTAAAGCAGTCAGTCAGTCTCAGTCAGTCAGTCAGTCAGTCAGTCCAGTCCAGTCTCAGTCAGTCAGTCAGTCAGTCTCGGTCAGTCAGTCAGTCAGTCATTCAGTCAGTCAGTCAGTCAGGCAGTCAGTCAGTCGGTCAGCCTTATTCAGTCAGTCTGTCAGTCAGTCAGTCAGTCAGCCTTATTCAGTCAGTCTATCAGTCATCCTTATTCAGTCAGTCTGTCAGTCAGTCAGTCGGTCAGTCCTGTCCAGTCAGTTAGTCAGTCAAGCAGTCAGTCAGGTAGTCAAGCAGTCAGTCAGTCAGTGTCAGTCAGTCATTTAGTCATTCAGTCAGTCAGTGAAATAGCCAGTCAGAGAGTCAAGCAGTCAGTCAGTCAGTCTCAGTCAGTCAGTTAGTCAGTCAGTCAGTCAGTCAGTCAGTCAGTCCAGTCTCAGTCAGTCAGGCAGTTAGTCAGTCAGTCTCGGTCAGTCAGTGAGTCAGTCAGTCAGTATCAGTCAGTCAGTGAGTCAGTCTGTCAGTCAGGCAGTATCAGTCAGGCAGTAAGACTCCGCTCGACAGAACTCCGATAGCCTAATGGCTAGACCGCTGGTCTTCCAAGCGAGTGGCCTGGGTTCGAGTCTCAGCCGGAGCGAATATCTTCAATGTATATATTTCTTTTCTAATTTGAAAATTCTTTTTTTTTTTCAATTTCTTTCCTTTGCAATTATTGATTATTTATGTAGGGAGAAAAATTCTGAGTCAGTTTAATTTTTCGACACGAAGATTTCAAAGTGTTTAAATAAACAATTACCAAGGTGCATTTTATGTTTTTATTATATTTAAAACTCCCACCGACAGAGCTCCCATAGACTAATGGCTAGAGTGTTAGGCTTCCAAGCGAGTGGCCTGGGTTCGAGTCCCAGCCTGAACGAAAATCTTCAATGTATACTTTTAGTTTCTAATTTGAAATTTCTTCTTCTTTTTTTTTTAATTTTTCTCTTTTGCGAATATTGATTATTTATGTAGGGAGAAAAATTCTGAGTCAGTTTAATTATTCGACCTGTAAATTTCAAAGTGTTTGAATCAATAATTACCAAGGTGCATTTTTTGTTTTTATTATATTTAAGACTTCCATCGACAGAGCTCCGATAGCCTAATGGATAGACCCTTGGGTTCCTACCGCGTGGTACTGGGTTCGAGTCCCGGCCGGAAAGGAAATCTTAAATGCGAATATTTTTTTCTAATTTTAAAATTCTTTTTTTTTTTATTTTTCCCTTTTGCGAAGTCAGTCAGTCAGTCTGACAGTCAATCAGTCAAGCACTCAGTCATTCAGTCTCAGTCAGTCAGTCCAGTCAGTCAGTCACTCAGTCAGTCAGTTAGTCCTTCAGCCAGTCAGTCAAGCAGTCAGTCATTTAGTCTCAGTCAGTCAGTCATTCAGTCAGTCAGTCAGTCAGGCAGTCAGTCAGTCAGTCAGTCGGTCAGTCCTGTGCAGTCAGTTAGTCACTAAAGCAGTCAGTCAGTCTCAGTCAATAAGTCAGTCAGTCCAGTCCAGTCTCAGTCAGTCAGTCAGTCAGTCTCGGTCAGTCAGTCAGTCAGTCATTCAGTCAGTCAGTCAGTCAGGCAGTCAGTCAGTCGGTCAGCCTCATTCAGTCAGTCTGTCAGTCAGTCAGTCAGTCAGCCTTATTCAGTCAGTCTGTCAGTCATCCTTATTCAGTCAGTCTGTCAGTCAGTCAGTCGGTCAGTCCTGTCCAGTCAGTTAGTCAGTCAAGCAGTCAGTCAGGTAGTCAAGCAGTCAGTCAGTCAGTGTCAGTCAGTCATTTAGTCATTCAGTCAGTCAGTGAAATAGCCAGTCAGAGAGTCAAGCAGTCAGTCAGTCCAGTCTCAGTCAGTCAGGCAGTTAGTCAGTCAGTCTCGGTCAGTCAGTGAGTCAGTCAGTCAGTATCAGTCAGTCAGTGAGTCAGTCTGTCAGTCAGGCAGTATCAGTCAGGCAGTAAGACTCCGCTCGACAGAACTCCGATAGCCTAATGGCTAGACCGCTGGTCTTCCAAGCGAGTGGCCTGGGTTCGAGTCTCAGCCGGAGCGAATATCTTCAATGTATATATTTCTTTTCTAATTTGAAAATTCTTTTTTTTTTTTCAATTTCTTTCCTTTGCAATTATTGATTATTTATGTAGGGAAGAAAATTCTGAGTCAGTTTAATTTTTCGACACAAAGATTTCAAAGTGTTTAAATAAACAATTACCAAGGTGCATTTTTTGTTTTTATTATATTTAAAACTCCCACCGACAGAGCTCCCATAGACTAATGGCTAGAGTGTTAGGCTTCCAAGCGAGTGGCCCTGGGTTCGAGTCCCAGCCTGAACGAAAATCTTCAATGTACACTTTTAGTTTCTAATTTGAAATTTCTTCTTCTTTTTTTTTAATTTTTCTCTTTTGCGAATATTGATTATTTATGTAGGGAGAAAAATTCTGAGTCAGTTTAATTTTTCGACACGAAGATTTCAAAGTGTTTAAATAAACAATTACCAAGGTGCATTTTTTGTTTTTATTATATTTAAAACTCCCACCGACAGAGCTCCCATAGACTAATGGCTAGAGTGTTAGGCTTCCAAGCGAGTGGCCCTGGGTTCGAGTCCCAGCCTGAACGAAAATCTTCAATGTATACTTTTAGTTTCTAATTTGAAATTTCTTCTTCTTTTTTTTTTAATTTTTCTCTTTTGCGAATATTGATTATTTATGTAGGGAGAAAAATTCTGAGTCAGTTTAATTATTCGACCTGTAAATTTCAAAGTGTTTGAATCAATAATTACCAAGGTGCATTTTTTGTTTTTATTATATTTAAGACTTCCATCGACAGAGCTCCGATAGCCTAATGGCTAGACCGTTGGGCTCCTAGCGCGTGGTACTGGGTTCGAGTCCCGGCCGGAAAGGAAATCTTAAATGCAAATATTTTTTTCTAATTTTATAATTCTTTTTTTTTTATTTTTCCCTTTTGCGAAGTCAGTCAGTCAGTCTGACAGTCAATCAGTCAAGCACTCAGTCATTCAGTCTCAGTCAGTCAGTCCAGTCAGTCAGTCACTCAGTCAGTCAGTTAGTCCTTCAGCCAGTCAGTCAAGCAGTCAGTCATTTAGTCTCAGTCAGTCAGTCATTCAGTCAGTCAGTCAGTCAGGCAGTCAGTCAGTCACTCAGTCGGTCAGTCCTGTGCAGTCAGTTAGTCACTAAAGCAGTCAGTCAGTCTCAGTCAGTCAGTCAGTCAGTCAGTCCAGTCCAGTCTCAGTCAGTCAGTCAGTCAGTCTCGGTCAGTCAGTCAGTCATTCAGTCAGTCAGTCAGTCAGGCAGTCAGTCAGTCGGTCAGCCTTATTCAGTCAGTCTGTCAGTCAGTCAGTCAGTCAGCCTTATTCAGTCAGTCTGTCAGTCATCCTTATTCAGTCAGTCTGTCAGTCAGTCAGTCGGTCAGTCCTGTCCAGTCAGTCAGGCAGTTAGTCAGTCAGTCTCGGTCAGTCAGTGAGTCAGTCAGTCAGTATCAGTCAGTCAGTGAGTCAGTCTGTCAGTCAGGCAGTATCAGTCAGGCAGTAAGACTCCGCTCGACAGAACTCCGATAGCCTAATGGCTAGACCGCTGGTCTTCCAAGCGAGTGGCCTGGGTTCGAGTCCCAGCCGGAGCGAATATCTTTAATGTATATATTTCTTTTCTAATTTGAAAATTCTTTTTTTTTCAATTTCTTTCCTTTGCAATTATTGATTATTTATGTAGGGAAGAAAATTCTGAGTCAGTTTAATTTTTCGACACGAAGATTTCAAAGTGTTTAAATAAACAATTACCAAGGTGCATTTTTTGTTTTTATTATATTTAAAACTCCCACCGACAGAGCTCCCATAGACTAATGGCTAGAGTGTTAGGCTTCCAAGCGAGTGGCCCTGGGTTCGAGTCCCAGCCTGAACGAAAATCTTCAATGTATACTTTTAGTTTCTAATTTGAAATTTCTTCTTCTTTTTTTTTAAATTTTTCTCTTTTGCGAATATTGATTATTTATGTAGGGAGAAAAATTCTGAGTCAGTTTAATTATTCGACCTGTAAATTTCAAAGTGTTTGAATCAATAATTACCAAGGTGCATTTTTTGTTTTTATTATATTTAAGACTTCCATCGACAGAGCTCCGATAGCCTAATGGCTAGACCGTTGGGCTCCTAGCGCGTGGTACTGGGTTCGAGTCCCGGCCGGAAAGGAAATCTTAAATGCAAATATTTTTTTCTAATTTTATAATTCTTTTTTTTTTATTTTTCCCTTTTGCGAAGTCAGTCAGTCAGTCTGACAGTCAATCAGTCAAGCACTCAGTCATTCAGTCTCAGTCAGTCAGTCCAGTCAGTCAGTCACTCAGTCAGTCAGTTAGTCCTTCAGCCAGTCAGTCAAGCAGTCAGTCATTTAGTCTCAGTCAGTCAGTCATTCAGTCAGTCAGTCAGTCAGGCAGTCAGTCAGTCAGTCAGTCGGTCAGTCCTGTGCAGTCAGTTAGTCACTAAAGCAGTCAGTCAGTCTCAGTCAGTCAGTCAGTCCAGTCCAGTCTCAGTCAGTCAGTCAGTCAGTCTCGGTCAGTCAGTCAGTCAGTCATTCAGTCAGTCAGTCAGTCAGTCATTCAGTCAGTCAGTCAGTCAGGCAGTCAGTCAGTCAGTCAGCCTTATTCAGTCAGTCTGTCAGTCAGTCAGTCAGTCAGCCTTATTCAGTCAGTCTGTCAGTCATCCTTATTCAGTCTGTCTGTCAGTCAGTCAGTCGGTCAGTCCTGTCCAGTCAGTTAGTCAGTCAAGCAGTCAGTCAGGTAGTCAAGCAGTCAGTCAGTCAGTGTCAGTCAGTCATTTAGTCATTCAGTCAGTCAGTGAAATAGCCAGTCAGAGCGTCAAGCAGTCAGTCAGTCAGTCTCAGTCAGTCAGTTAGTCAGTCAGTCAGTCAGTCAGTCAGTCAGTCCAGTCTCAGTCAGTCAGGCAGTTAGTCAGTCATTCCGGTCAGTCAGTGAGTCAGTCAGTCAGTATCAGTCAGTCAGTGAGTCAGTCTGTCAGTCAGGCAGTATCAGTCAGGCAGTAAGACTCCGCTCGACAAAACTCCGATAGCCTAATGGCTAGACCGCTGGTCTTCCAAGCGAGTGGCCTGGGTTCGAGTCCCAGCCGGAGCGAATATCTTCAATGTATATATTTCTTTTCTAATTTGAAAATTCTTTTTTTTTTCAATTTCTTTCCTTTGCAATTATTGATTATTTATGTAGGGAAGAAAATACTGAGTCAGTTTAATTTTTCGACACGAAGATTTCAAGGTGTTTAAATAAACAATTACCAAGGTGCATTTTTTGTTTTTATTATATTTAAAACTCCCATCGACAGAGCTCCCATAGACTAATGGCTAGAGTGTTAGGCTTCCAAGCGAGTGGCCCTGGGTTCGAGTCCCAGCCTGAACGAAAATCTTCAATGTATACTTTTAGTTTCTAATTTGAAATTTCTTCTTCTTTTTTTTTTAATTTTTCTCTTTTGCGAATATTGATTATTTATGTAGGGAGAAAAATTCTGAGTCAGTTTAATTATTCGACCTGTAAATTTCAAAGTGTTTGAATCAATAATTACCAAGGTGCATTTTTTGTTTTTATTATATTTAAGACTTCCATCGACAGAGCTCCGATAGCCTAATAGCTAGACCGTTGGGTTCCTAGCGCGTGGTACTGGGTTCGAGTATCGGCCGGAAAGGAAATCTTAAATGCAAATATTTTTTTCTAATTTTATAATTCTTTTTTTTTTATTTTTCCCTTTTGCGAAGTCAGTCAGTCAGTCTGACAGTCAATCAGTCAAGCACTCAGTCATTCAGTCTCAGTCAGTCAGTCCAGTCAGTCAGTCACTCAGTAAGTCAGTTAGTCCTTCAGCCAGTCAGTCAAGCAGTCAGTCATTTAGTCTCAGTCAGTCAGTCATTCAGTCAGTCAGTCAGTCAGGCAGTCAGTCAGTCAGTCAGTCGGTCAGTCCTGTGCAGTCAGTTAGTCACTAAAGCAGTCAGTCAGTCTCAGTCAGTCAGTCAGTCTCAGTCAGTCAGTTAGTCAGTCAGTCAGTCAGTCAGTCAGTCAGTCAGTCAGTCAGTCCAGTCTCAGTCAGTCAGGCAGTTAGTCAGTCAGTCTCGGTCAGTCAGTGAGTCAGTCAGTCAGTATCAGTCAGTCAGTGAGTCAGTCTGTCAGTCAGGCAGTATCAGTCAGGCAGTAAGACTCCGCTCGACCGAACTCCGATAGCCTAATGGCTAGACCGCTGGTCTTCCAAGCGAGTGGCCTGGGTTCGAGTCCCAGCCGGAGCGAATATCTTCAATGTATATATTTTTTTTCTAATTTGAAAATTCTTTTTTTTTTCAATTTCTTTCCTTTGCAATTATTGATTATTTATGTAGGGAAGAAAATTCTGAGTCAGTTTAATTTTTCGACACGAAGATTTCAAAGTGTTTAAATAAACAATTACCAAGGTGCATTTTTTGTTTTTATTATATTTAAAACTCCCACCGACAGAGCTCCCATAGACTAATGGCTAGAGTGTTAGGCTTCCAAGCGAGTGGCCCTGGGTTCGAGTCCCAGCCTGAACGAAAATCTTCAATGTATACTTTTAGTTTCTAATTTGAAATTTCTTCTTCTTTTTTTTTAATTTTTCTCTTTTGCGAATATTGATGATTTATGTAGGGAGAAAAATTCTGAGTCAGTTTAATTATTCGACCTGTAAATTTCAAAGTGTTTGAATCAATAATTACCAAGGTGCATTTTTTGATTTTATTATATTTAAGACTTCCATCGACAGAGCTCCGATAGCCTAATGGCTAGACCGTTGGGCTCCTAGCGCGTGGTACTGGGTTCGAGTCCCGGCCGGAAAGGAAATCTTAAATGCAAATATTTTTTTCTAATTTTATAATTCTTTTTTTTTATTTTTCCCTTTTGCGAAGTCAGTCAGTCAGTCTGACAGTCAATCAGTCAAGCACTCAGTCATTCAGTCTCAGTCAGTCAGTCCAGTCAGTCAGTCACTCAGTCAGTCAGTTAGTCCTTCAGCCAGTCAGTCAAGCAGTCAGTCATTTAGTCTCAGTCAGTCAGTCATTCAGTCAGTCAGTCAGTCAGGCAGTCAGTCAGTCAGTCAGTCGGTCAGTCCTGTGCAGTCAGTTAGTCACTAAAGCAGTCAGTCAGTCTCAGTCAGTCAGTCAGTCAGTCAGTCCAGTCCAGTCTCAGTCAGTCAGTCAGTCAGTCTCGGTCAGTCAGTCAGTCAGTCATTCAGTCAGTCAGTCAGTCAGGCAGTCAGTCAGTCGGTCAGCCTTATTCAGTCAGTCAGTCAGTCAGCCTTATTCAGTCAGTCTGTCAGTCATCCTTATTCAGTCAGTCAGTCAGTCGGTCAGTCCTGTCCAGTCAGTTAGTCAGTCAAGCAGTCAGTCAGGTAGTCAAGCAGTCAGTCAGTCAGTGTCAGTCAGTCATTTAGTCATTCAGTCAGTCAGTGAAATAGCCAGTCAGAGAGTCAAGCAGTCAGTCAGTCAGTCTCCGTCAGTCAGTTAGTCAGTCAGTCAGTCAGTCAGTCAGTCAGTCCAGTCTCAGTCAGTCAGGCAGTTAGTCAGTCAGTCTCGGTCAGTCAGTGAGTCAGTCAGTCAGTATCAGTCAGTCAGTGAGTCAGTCTGTCAGTCAGGCAGTATCAGTCAGGCAGTAAGACTCCGCTCGACAGAACTCCGATAGCCTAATGGCTAGACCGCTGGTCTTCCAAGCGAGTGGCCTGGGTTCGAGTCCCAGCCGGAGCGAATATCTTCAATGTATATATTTCTTTTCTAATTTGAAAATTCTTTTTTTTTTCAATTTCTTTCCTTTGCAATTATTGATTATTTATGTAGGGAAGAAAATTCTGAGTCAGTTTAATTTTTCGACACGAAGATTTCAAAGTGTTTAAATAAACAATTACCAAGGTGCATTTTTTGTTTTTATTATATTTAAAACTCCCACCGACAGAGCTCCCATAGACTAATGGCTAGAGTGTTAGGCTTCCAAGCGAGTGGCCCAGGGTTCGAGTCCCAGCCTGAACGAAAATCTTCAATGTATACTTTTAGTTTCTAATTTGAAATTCCTTCTTCTTTTTTTTTTAATTTTTCTCTTTTGCGAATATTGATTATTTATGTAGGGAGAAAAATTCTGAGTCAGTTTAATTATTCGACCTGTAAATTTCAAAGTGTTTGAATCAATAATTACCAAGGTGCATTTTTTGTTTTTATTATATTTAAGACTTCCATCGACAGAGCTCCGATAGCCTAATGGCTAGACCGTTGGGTTCCTAGCGCGTGGTACTGGGTTCGAGTCCCGGCCGGAAAGGAAATCTTAAATGCAAATATTTCTTTCTAATTTTATAATTCTTTTTTTTTATTTTTCCCTTTTGCGAAGTCAGTCAGTCAGTCTGACAGTCAATCAGTCAAGCACTCAGTCATTCAGTCTCAGTCAGTCAGTCCAGTCAGTCAGTCACTCAGTCAGTCAGTTAGTCCTTCAGCCAGTCAGTCAAGCAGTCAGTCATTTAGTCTCAGTCATTCAGTCAGTCAGGCAGTCAGTCAGTCAGTCAGTCGGTCAGTCCTGTGCAGTCAGTTAGTCACTAAAGCAGTCAGTCAGTCTCAGTCAGTCAGTCAGTCAGTCAGTCCAGTCCAGTCTCAGTCAGTCAGTCAGTCAGTCTCGGTCAGTCAGTCAGTCATTCAGTCAGTCAGGCAGTCAGTCAGTCGGTCAGCCTTATTCAGTCAGTCTGTCAGTCAGTCAGTCAGTCAGCCTTATTCAGTCAGTCTGTCAGTCATCCTTATTCAGTCAGTCTGTCAGTCAGTCAGTCGGTCAGTCCTGTCCAGTCAGTTAGTCAGTCAAGCAGTCAGTCAGGTAGTCAAGCAGTCAGTCAGTCAGTGTCAGTCAGTCATTTAGTCATTCAGTCAGTCAGTGAAATAGCCAGTCAGAGAGTCAAGCAGTCAGTCAGTCAGTCTCAGTCAGTCAGTTAGTCAGTCAGTCAGTCAGTCAGTCAGTCAGTCCAGTCTCAGTCAGTCAGGCAGTTAGTCAGTCAGTCTCGGTCAGTCAGTGAGTCAGTCAGTCAGTATCAGTCAGTCAGTGATTCAGTCTGTCAGTCAGGCAGTATCAGTCAGGCAGTAAGACTCCGCTCGCCAGAACTCCGATAGCCTAATGGCTAGACCGCTGGTCTTCCAAGCGAGTGGCCTGGTTTCGATTCCCAGCCGGAGCGAATATCTTCAATGTATATATTTCTTTTCTAATTTGAAAATTCTTTTTTTTTTCAATTTCTTTCCTTTGCAATTATTGATTATTTATGTAGGGAAGAAAATTCTGAGTCAGTTTAATTTTTCGACACGAAGATTTCAAAGTGTTTAAATAAACAATTACCAAGGTGCATTTTTTGTTTTTATTATATTTAAAACTCCCACCGACAGAGCTCCCATAGACTAATGGCTAGAGTGTTAGGCTTCCAAGCGAGTGGCCCTGGGTTCGAGTCCCAGCCTGAACGAAAATCTTCAATGTATACTTTTAGTTTCTAATTTGAAATTTCTTCTTCTTTTTTTTTAATTTTTCTCTTTTGCGAATATTGATTATTTATGTAGGGAGAAAAATTCTGAGTCAGTTTAATTATTCGACCTGTAAATTTCAAAGTGTTTGAATCAATAATTACCAAGGTGCATTTTTTGTTTTTATTATATTTAAGACTTCCATCGACAGAGCTCCGATAGCCTAATGGCTAGACCGTTGGGTTCCAAGCGCGTGGTACTGGGTTCGAGTCCCGGCCGGAACGAAAATCTTCCATGTATATATTTCTCTTCTAATTTGAAGATTCTTTTTTTTTTCAATTTCTTTCTTTTGCAAATATGGATTATTTATGTACGGAAGAAAATTCTGAGTCAGTTTAATCATTCGACCTTTAGATTTCAAAGATTTTAAATCAATAATTACTAAGGTGCATTTTTTGTTTTTATTATAATTAAGACACCGATCAACAGAGATCCGATAGTATATTGGCGAGAGCGTTGGGCTTCCATGAGTGTCGCCCTGGGTTCAAATCCCAGCCGGAAAGGAAATCTTAAATGCAAATATTTTTTTCTAATTTTATAATTCTTTTTTTTTATTTTTCCCTTTTGCGAAGTCAGTCAGTCAGTCTGACAGTCAATCAGTCAAGCACTCAGTCATTCAGTCTCAGTCAGTCAGTCCAGTCAGTCAGTCACTCAGTCAGTCAGTTAGTCCTTCAGCCAGTCAGTCAAGCAGTCAGTCATTTAGTCTCAGTCAGTCAGTCATTCAGTCAGTCAGTCAGTCAGGCAGTCAGTCAGTCAGTCAGTCGGTCAGTCCTGTGCAGTCAGTTAGTCACTAAAGCAGTCAGTCAGTCTCAGTCAGTCAGTCAGTCAGTCAGTCCAGTCCAGTCTCAGTCAGTCAGTCAGTCAGTCTCGGTCAGTCAGTCAGTCAGTCATTCAGTCAGTCAGTCAGTCAGGCAGTCAGTCAGTCGGTCAGCCTTATTCAGTCAGTCTGTCAGTCAGTCAGTCAGTCAGCCTTATTCAGTCAGTCTGTCAGTCAGTCAGTCGGTCAGTCCTGTCCAGTCAGTTAGTCAGTCAAGCAGTCAGTCAGGTAGTCAAGCAGTCAGTCAGTCAGTGTCAGTCAGTCATTTAGTCATTCAGTCAGTCAGTGAAATAGCCAGTCAGAGAGTCAAGCAGTCAGTCAGTCAGTCTCAGTCAGTCAGTTAGTCAGTCAGTCAGTCAGTCAGTCAGTCAGTCCAGTCTCAGTCAGTCAGGCAGTTAGTCAGTCAGTCTCGGTCAGTCAGTGAGTCAGTCAGTCAGTATCAGTCAGTCAGTGAGTCAGTCTGTCAGTCAGGCAGTATCAGTCAGGCAGTAAGACTCCGCTCGACAGAACTCCGATAGCCTAATGGCTAGACCGCTGGTCTTCCAAGCGAGTGGCCTGGGTTCGAGTCCCAGCCGGAGCGAATATCTTCAATGTATATATTTCTTTTCTAATTTGAAAATTCTTTTTTTTTTCAATTTCTTTCCTTTGCAATTATTGATTATTTATGTAGGGAAGAAAATTCTGAGTCAGTTTAATTTTTCGACACGAAGATTTCAAAGTGTTTAAATAAACAATTACCAAGTTGCATTTTTTGTTTTTATTATATTTAAAACTCCCACCGACAGAGCTCCCATAGACTAATGGCTAGAGTGTTAGGCTTCCAAGCGAGTGGCCCTGGGTTCGAGTCCCAGCCTGAACGAAAATCTTCAATGTATACTTTTAGTTTCTAATTTGAAATTTCTTCTTCTTTTTTTTTTAATTTTTCTCTTTTGCGAATATTGATTATTTATGTAGGGAGAAAAATTCTGAGTCAGTTTAATTATTCGACCTGTAAATTTCAAAGTGTTTGAATCAATAATTACCAAGGTGCATTTTTTGTTTTTATTATATTTAAGACTTCCATCGACAGAGCTCCGATAGCCTAATGGCTAGACCGTTGGGTTCCTAGCGCGTGGTACTGGGTTCGAGTCCCGGCCGGAAAGGAAATCTTAAATGCAAATATTTTTTTCTAATTTTATAATTCTTTTTTTTTTATTTTTCCCTTTTGCGAAGTCAGTCAGTCAGTCTGACAGTCAATCAGTCAAGCACTCAGTCATTCAGTCTCAGTCAGTCAGTCCAGTCAGTCAGTCACTCAGTCAGTCAGTTAGTCCTTCAGCCAATCAGTCAAGCAGTCAGTCATTTAGTCTCAGTCAGTCAGTCAGTCAGGCAGTCAGTCAGTCAGTCAGTCGGTCAGTCCTGTGCAGTCAGTTAGTCACTAAAGCAGTCAGTCAGTCTCAGTCAGTCAGTCAGTCAGTCAGTCCAGTCCAGTCTCAGTCAGTCAGTCAGTCAGTCTCGGTCAGTCAGTCAGTCAGTCATTCAGTCAGTCAGTCAGTCAGGCAGTCAGTCAGTCGGTCAGCCTTATTCAGTCAGTCTGTCAGTCAGTCAGTCAGTCAGCCTTATTCAGTCAGTCTGTCAGTCATCCTTATTCAGTCAGTCTGTCAGTCAGTCAGTCGGTCAGTCCTGTCCAGTCAGTTAGTCAGTCAAGCAGTCAGTCAGGTAGTCAAGCAGTCAGTCAGTCAGTGTCAGTCAGTCATTTAGTCATTCAGTCAGTCAGTGAAATAGCCAGTCAGAGAGTCAAGCAGTCAGTCAGTCAGTCTCAGTCAGTCAGTTAGTCAGTCAGTCAGTCAGTCAGTCAGTCAGTCCAGTCTCAGTCAGTCAGGCAGTTAGTCAGTCAGTCTCGGTCAGTCAGTGAGTCAGTCAGTCAGTATCAGTCAGTCAGTGAGTCAGTCTGTCAGTCAGGCAGTATCAGTCAGGCAGTAAGACTCCGCTCGACAGAACTCCGATAGCCTAATGGCTAGACCGCTGGTCTTCCAAGCGAGTGGCCTGGGTTCGAGTCCCAGCCGGAGCGAATATCTTCAATGTATATATTTCTTTTCTAATTTGAAAATTCTTTTTTTTGCAATTTCTTTCCTTTGCAATTATTGATTTTTTATGTAGGGAAGAAAAATCTGAGTTCTTTTAATTTCTCGACACGAAGATTTCAAACTGTTTAAATGAACAATTACCAAGGTGCATTTTTTGTTTTTATTATATTTAAAACTCCCACCGACAGAGCTCCCATAGACTAATGGCTAGAGTGTTAGGCTTCCAAGCGAGTGGCCCTGGGTTCGAGTCCCAGCCTGAACGAAAATCTTCAATGTATACTTTTAGTTTCTAATTTGAAATTTCTTCTTCTTTTTTTTTTAATTTTTCTCTTTTGCGAATATTGATTATTTATGTAGGGAGAAAAATTCTGAGTCAGTTTAATTATTCGACCTGTAAATTTCAAAGTGTTTGAATCAATAATTACCAAGGTGCATTTTTGTTTTTATTATATTTAAGACTTCCATCGACAGAGCTCCGATAGCCTAATGGCTAGACCGTTGGGTTCCAAGCGCGTGGTACTGGGTTCGAGTCCCGGCCGGAACGAAAATCTTCCATGTATATATTTCTCTTCTAATTTGAAGATTCTTTTTTTTTTCAATTTCTTTCTTTTGCAAATATGGATTATTTATGTACGGAAGAAAATTCTGAGTCAGTTTAATCATTCGACCTTTAGATTTCAAAGATTTTAGATCAATAATTACTAAGGTGCATTTTTTGTTTTTATTATAATTAAGACACCGACCAACAGAAATCCGATAGTATATTGGCGAGAGCGTTGGGCTTCCATGAGTGTCGCCCTGGGTTCAAATCCCAGCCGGAAAGGAAATCTTAAATGCAAATATTTTTTTCTAATTTTATAATTCTTTTTTTTTATTTTTCCCTTTTGCGAAGTCAGTCAGTCAGTCTGACAGTCAATCAGTCAAGCACTCAGTCATTCAGTCTCAGTCAGTCGGTCCAGTCAGTCAGTCACTCAGTCAGTCAGTTAGTCCTTCAGCCAGTCAGTAAAGCAGTCAGTCATTTAGTCTCAGTCAGTCAGTCATTCAGTCAGTCAGTCAGTCAGGCAGTCAGTCAGTCAGTCGTTCAGTCCTGTGCAGTCAGTTAGTCACTAAAGCAGTCAGTCAGTCTCAGTCAGTCAGTCAGTCAGTCAGTCCAGTCCAGTCTCAGTCAGTCAGTCAGTCAGTCTCGGTCAGTCAGTCAGTCAGTCATTCAGTCAGTCAGTCAGTCAGGCAGTCAGTCAGTCGGTCAGCCTTATTCAGTCAGTCTGTCAGTCAGTCAGCCTTATTCAGTCAGTCTGTCAGTCATCCTTATTCAGTCAGTCTGTCAGTCAGTCAGTCGGTCAGTCCTGTCCAGTCAGTTAGTCAGTCAAGCAGTCAGTCAGGTAGTCAAGCAGTCAGTCAGTCAGTGTCAGTCAGTCATTTAGTCATTCAGTCAGTCAGTGAAATAGCCAGTCAGAGAGTCAAGCAGTCAGTCAGTCAGTCTCAGTCAGTCAGTTAGTCAGTCAGTCAGTCAGTCAGTCCAGTCTCAGTCAGTCAGGCAGTTAGTCAGTCAGTCTCGGTCAGTCAGTGAGTCAGTCAGTCAGTATCAGTCAGTCAGTGAGTCAGTCTGTCAGTCAGGCAGTATCAGTCAGGCAGTAAGACTCCGCTCGACAGAACTCCGATAGCCTAATGGCTAGACCGCTGGTCTTCCAAGCGAGTGGCCTGGGTTCGAGTCCCAGCCGGAGCGAATATCTTCAATGTATATATTTCTTTTCTAATTTGAAAATTCTTTTTTTTTTCAATTTCTTTCCTTTGCAATTATTGATTATTTATGTAGGGAAGAAAATTCTGAGTCAGTTTAATTTTTCGACACGAAGATTTCAAAGTGTTTAAATAAACAATTACCAAGGTGCATTTTTTGTTTTTATTACATTTAAAACTCCCACCGACAGAGCTCCCATAGACTAATGGCTAGAGTGTTAGGCTTCCAAGCGAGTGGCCCTGGGTTCGAGTCCCAGCCTGAACGAAAATCTTCAATGTATACTTTAAGTTTCTAATTTGAAATTTCTTCTTTTTTTTTCAATTTTTCTCTTTTGCGAATATTGATTATTTATGCAGGGAGAAAAATTCTGAGTCAGTTTAATTATTCGACCTGTAAATTTCAAAGTGTTTGAATCAATAATTACCAAGGTGCATTTTTTGTTTTTATTATATTTAAGACTTCCATCGACAGAGCTCCGATAGCCTAATGGCTAGACCGTTGGGTTCATAGCGCGTGGTACTGGGTTCGAGTCCCGGCCGGAAAGGAAATCTTAAATGCAAATAATTTTTTCTAATTTTATAATTCTTTTTTTTTTATTTTTCCCTTTTGCGAAGTCAGTCAGTCAGTCTGACAGTCAATCAGTCAAGCACTCAGTCATTCAGTCTCAGTCAGTCAGTCCAGTCAGTCAGTCACTCAGTCGGTCAGTTAGTCCTTCAGCCAGTCAGTCAAGCAGTCAGTCATTTAGTCTCAGTCAGTCAGTCATTCAGTCAGTCAGTCAGGCAGTCAGTCAGTCAGTCAGTCGGTCAGTCCTGTGCAGTCAGTTAGTCACTAAAGCAGTCAGTCAGTCTCAGTCAGTCAGTCAGTCAGTCAGTCCAGTCCAGTCTCAGTCAGTCAGTCAGTCAGTCAGTCAGTCTCGGTCAGTCAGTCAGTCAGTCATTCAGTCACTCAGTCAGTCAGGCAGTCAGTCAGTCGGTCAGCCTTATTCAGTCAGTCTGTCAGTCAGTCAGTCAGTCAGCCTTATTCAGTCGGTCTGTCAGTCATCCTTATTCAGTCAGTCTGTCAGTCAGTCAGTCGGTCAGTCCTGTCCAGTCAGTTAGTCAGTCAAGCAGTCAGTAAGGTAGTCAAGCAGTCAGTCAGTCAGTGTCAGTCAGTCATTTAGTCATTCAGTCAGTCAGTGAAATAGCCAGTCAGAGAGTCAAGCAGTCAGTCAGTCAGTCTCAGTCAGTCAGTTAGTCAGTCAGTCAGTCAGTCAGTCAGTCAGTCAGTCAGTCAGTCAGTCCAGTCTCAGTCAGTCAGGCAGTTAGTCAGTCAGTCTCGGTCAGTCAGTGAGTCAGTCAGTCAGTATCAGTCAGTCAGTGAGTCAGTCTGTCAGTCAGGCAGTATCAGTCAGGCAGTAAGACTCCGCTCGACAGAACTCCGATAGCCTAATGGCTAGACCGCTGGTCTTCCAAGCGAGTGGCCTGGGTTCGAGTCCCAGCCGGAGCGAATATCTTTAATGTATATATTTCTTTTCTAATTTGAAAATTCTTTTTTTTTCAATTTCTTTCCTTTGCAATTATTGATTATTTATGTAGGGAAGAAAATTCTGAGTCAGTTTAATTTTTCGACACGAAGATTTCAAAGTGTTTAAATAAACAATTACCAAGGTGCATTTTTTGTTTTTATTATATTTAAAACTCCCACCGACAGAGCTCCCATAGACTAATGGCTAGAGTGTTAGGCTTCCAAGCGAGTGGCCCTGGGTTCGAGTCCCAGCCTGAACGAAAATCTTCAATGTATACTTTTAGTTTCTAATTTGAAATTTCTTCTTCTTTTTTTTTAATTTTTCTCTTTTGCGAATATTGATTATTTATGTAGGGAGAAAAATTCTGAGTCAGTTTAATTATTCGACCTGTAAATTTCAAAGTGTTTGAATCAATAATTACCAAGGTGCATTTTTTGTTTTTATTATATTTAAGACTTCCATCGACAGAGCTCCGATAGCCTAATGGCTAGACCGTTGGGTTCCAAGCGCGTGGTACTGGGTTCGAGTCCCGGCCGGAACGAAAATCTTCCATGTATATATTTCTCTTCTAATTTGAAGATTCTTTTTTTTTTCAATTTCTTTCTTTTGCAAATATGGATTATTTATGTACGGAAGAAAATTCTGAGTCAGTTTAATCATTCGACCTTTAGATTTCAAAGATTTTAAATCAATAATTACTAAGGTGCATTTTTTGTTTTTATTATAATTAAGACACCGATCAACAGAGATCCGATAGTATATTGGCGAGAGCGTTGGGCTTCCATGAGTGTCGCCCTGGGTTCAAATCCCAGCCGGAAAGGAAATCTTAAATGCAAATATTTTTTTCTAATTTTATAATTCTTTTTTTTTTTATTTTTCCCTTTTGCGAAGTCAGTCAGTCAGTCTGACAGTCAATCAGTCAAGCACTCAGTCATTCAGTCTCAGTCAGTCAGTCCAGTCAGTCAGTCACTCAGTCAGTCAGTTAGTCCTTCAGCCAGTCAGTCAAGCAGTCAGTCATTTAGTCTCAGTCAGTCAGTCATTCAGTCAGTCAGTCAGTCAGGCAGTCAGTCAGTCAGTCAGTCGGTCAGTCCTGTGCAGTCAGTTAGTCACTAAAGCAGTCAGTCAGTCTCAGTCAGTCAGTCAGTCAGTCAGTCCAGTCCAGTCTCAGTCAGTCAGTCAGTCAGTCTCGGTCAGTCAGTCAGTCAGTCATTCAGTCAGTCAGTCAGTCAGGCAGTCAGTCAGTCGGTCAGCCTTATTCAGTCAGTCTGTCAGTCAGTCAGTCAGTCAGCCTTATTCAGTCAGTCTGTCAGTCAGTCAGTCGGTCAGTCCTGTCCAGTCAGTTAGTCAGTCAAGCAGTCAGTCAGGTAGTCAAGCAGTCAGTCAGTCAGTGTCAGTCAGTCATTTAGTCATTCAGTCAGTCAGTGAAATAGCCAGTCAGAGAGTCAAGCAGTCAGTCAGTCAGTCTCAGTCAGTCAGTTAGTCAGTCAGTCAGTCAGTCAGTCAGTCAGTCCAGTCTCAGTCAGTCAGGCAGTTAGTCAGTCAGTCTCGGTCAGTCAGTGAGTCAGTCAGTCAGTATCAGTCAGTCAGTGAGTCAGTCTGTCAGTCAGGCAGTATCAGTCAGGCAGTAAGACTCCGCTCGACAGAACTCCGATAGCCTAATGGCTAGACCGCTGGTCTTCCAAGCGAGTGGCCTGGGCTCGAGTCCCAGCCGGAGCGAATATCTTCAATGTATATATTTCTTTTCTAATTTGAAAATTCTTTTTTTTTTCAATTTCTTTCCTTTGCAATTATTGATTATTTATGTAGGGAAGAAAATTCTGAGTCAGTGTAATTTTTCGACACGAAGATTTCAAATTGTTTAAATAAACAATTACCAAGGTGCATTTTTTGTTTTTATTATATTTAAAACTCCCACCGACAGAGCTCCCATAGACTAATGGCTAGAGTGTTAGGCTTCCAAGCGAGTGGCCCTGGGTTCGAGTCCCAGCCTGAACGAAAATCTTCAATGTATACTTTTAGTTTCTAATTTGAAATTTCTTCTTCTTTTTTTTTAAATTTTTCTCTTTTGCGAATATTCATTATTTATGTAGGGAGAAAAATTCTGAGTCAGTTTAATTATTCGACCTGTAAATTTCAAAGTGTTTGAATCAATAATTACCAAGGTGCATTTTTTGTTTTTATTATATTTAAGACTTCCATCGACAGAGCTCCGATAGCCTAATGGCTAGACCGTTGGGTTCCTAGCGCGTGGTACTGGGTTCGAGTCCCGGCCGGAAAGGAAATCTTAAATGCAAATATTTTTTTCTAATTTTATAATTCTTTTTTTTTTATTTTTCCCTTTTGCGAAGTCAGTCAGTCAGTCTGACAGTCAATCAGTCAAGCACTCAGTCATTCAGTCTCAGTCAGTCAGTCCAGTCAGTCAGTCACTCAGTCAGTCAGTTAGTCCTTCAGCCAATCAGTCAAGCAGTCAGTCATTTAGTCTCAGTCAGTCAGTCATTCAGTCAGTCAGTCAGTCAGGCAGTCAGTCAGTCAGTCAGTCGGTCAGTCCTGTGCAGTCAGTTAGTCACTAAAGCAGTCAGTCAGTCTCAGTCAGTCAGTCAGTCAGTCAGTCCAGTCCAGTCTCAGTCAGTCAGTCAGTCAGTCTCGGTCAGTCAGTCAGTCAGTCATTCAGTCAGTCAGTCAGTCAGGCAGTCAGTCAGTCGGTCAGCCTTATTCAGTCAGTCTGTCAGTCAGTCAGTCAGTCAGCCTTATTCAGTCAGTCTGTCAGTCATCCTTATTCAGTCAGTCTGTCAGTCAGTCAGTCGGTCAGTCCTGTCCAGTCAGTTAGTCAGTCAAGCAGTCAGTCAGGTAGTCAAGCAGTCAGTCAGTCAGTGTCAGTCAGTCATTTAGTCATTCAGTCAGTCAGTGAAATAGCCAGTCAGATAGTCAAGCAGTCAGTCAGTCAGTCTCAGTCAGTAAGTTAGTCAGTCAGTCAGTCAGTCAGTCAGTCAGTCCAGTCTCAGTCAGTCAGGCAGTTAGTCAGTCAGTCTCGGTCAGTCAGTGAGTCAGTCAGTCAGTATCAGTCAGTCAGTGAGTCAGTCTGTCAGTCAGGCAGTATCAGTCAGGCAGTAAGACTCCGCTCGACAGAACTCCGATAGCCTAATGGCTAGACCGCTGGTCTTCCAAGCGAGTGGCCCTGGGTTCGAGTCCCAGCCTGAACGAAAATCTTCAATGTACACTTTTAGTTTCTAATTTGAAAATTCTTCTTCTTTTTTTTTAATTTTTCTCTTTTGCGAATATTGATTATTTATGTAGGGAGAAAAATTCTGAGTCAGTTTAATTTTTCGACACGAAGATTTCAAAGTGTTTAAATAAACAATTACCAAGGTGCATTTTTTGTTTTTATTATATTTAAAACTCCCACCGACAGAGCTCCCATAGACTAATGGCTAGAGTGTTAGGCTTCCAAGCGAGTGGCCCTGGGTTCGAGTCCCAGCCTGAACGAAAATCTTCAATGTATACTTTTAGTTTCTAATTTGAAATTTCTTCTTCTTTTTTTTTTTAATTTTTCTCTTTTGCGAATATTGATTATTTATGTAGGGAGTAAAATTCTGAGTCAGTTTAATTATTCGACCTGTAAATTTCAAAGTGTTTGAATCAATAATTACCAAGGTGCATTTTTTGTTTTTATTATATTTAAGACTTCCATCGACAGAGCTCCGATAGCCTAATGGATAGACCGTTGGGTTCCTAGCGCGTGGTACTGGGTTCGAGTCCCGGCCGGAAAGGAAATCTTAAATGCAAATATTTTTTTCTAATTTTATAATTCTTTTTTTTTTATTTTTCCCTTTTGCGAAGTCAGTCAGTCAGTCTGACAGTCAATCAGTCAAGCACTCAGTCATTCAGTCTCAGTCAGTCAGTCCAGTCAGTCAGTCACTCAGTCAGTCAGTTAGTCCTTCAGCCAGTCAGTCAAGCAGTCAGTCATTTAGTCTCAGTCAGTCAGTCATTCAGTCAGTCAGTCAGTCAGGCAGTCAGTCAGTCAGTCAGTCGGTCAGTCCTGTGCAGTCAGTTAGTCACTAAAGCAGTCAGTCAGTCTCAGTCAGTCAGTCAGTCAGTCAGTCCAGTCCAGTCTCAGTCAGTCAGTCAGTCAGTCTCGGTCAGTCAGTCAGTTAGTCATTCAGTCAGTCAGTCAGTCAGTCAGGCAGTCAGTCAGTCGGTCAGCCTTATTCAGTCAGTCTGTCAGTCAGTCAGTCAGTCAGCCTTATTCAGTCAGTCTGTCAGTCAGTCAGTCGGTCAGTCCTGTCCAGTCAGTTAGTCAGTCAAGCAGTCAGTCAGGTAGTCAAGCAGTCAGTCAGTCAGTGTCAGTCAGTCATTTAGTCATTCAGTCAGTCAGTGAAATAGCCAGTCAGAGCGTCAAGCAGTCAGTCAGTCAGTCTCAGTCAGTCAGTTAGTCAGTCAGTCAGTCAGTCAGTCAGTCAGTCCAGTCTCAGTCAGTCAGGCAGTTAGTCAGTCAGTCTCGGTCAGTCAGTGAGTCAGTCAGTCAGTATCAGTCAGTCAGTGAGTCAGTCTGTCAGTCAGGCAGTATCAGTCAGGCAGTAAGACTCCGCACGACAGAACTCCGATAGCCTAATGGCTAGACCGCTGGTCTTCCAAGCGAGTGGCCTGGGTTCGAGTCCCAGCCGGAGCGAATATCTTCAATGTATATATTTCTTTTCTAATTTGAAAATTCTTTTTTTTTCAATTTCTTTCCTTTGCAATTATTGATTATTTATGTAGGGAAGAAAATTCTGAGTCAGTTTAATTTTTCGACACGAAGATTTCAAAGTGTTTAAATAAACAATTACCAAGGTGCATTTTTTGTTTTTATTATATTTAAAACTCCCACCGACAGAGCTCCCATAGACTAATGGCTAGAGTGTTAGGCTTCCAAGCGAGTGGCCCTGGGTTCGAGTCCCAGCCTGAACGAAAATCTTCAATGTATACTTTTAGTTTCTAATTTGAAATTTCTTCTTCTTTTTTTTTTAATTTTTCTCTTTTGCGAATATTGATTATTTATGTAGGGAGAAAAATTCTGAGTCAGTTTAATTATTCGACCTGTAAATTTCAAAGTGTTTGAATCAATAATTACCAAGGTGCATTTTTTGTTTTTATTATATTTAAGACTTCCATCGACAGAGCTCCGATAGCCTAATGGCTAGACCGTTGGGTTCCTAGCGCGTGGTACTGGGTTCGAGTCCCGGCCGGAAAGGAAATCTTAAATGCAAATATTTTTTTCTAATTTTATAATTCTTTTTTTTTTTATTTTTCCCTTTTGCGAAGTCAGTCAGTCAGTCTGACAGTCAATCAGTCAAGCACTCAGTCATTCAGTCTCAGTCAGTCAGTCCAGTCAGTCAGTCACTCAGTCAGTCAGTTAGTCCTTCAGCCAATCAGTCAAGCAGTCAGTCATTTAGTCTCAGTCAGTCAGTCATTCAGTCAGTCAGTCAGTCAGGCAGTCAGTCAGTCAGTCAGTCGGTCAGTCCTGTGCAGTCAGTTAGTTACTAAAGCAGTCAGTCAGTCTCAGTCAGTCAGTCAGTCAGTCAGTCCAGTCCAGTCTCAGTCAGTCAGTCAGTCAGTCTCGGTCAGTCAGTCAGTCAGTCATTCAGTCAGTCAGTCAGTCAGGCAGTCAGTCAGTCGGTCAGCCTTATTCAGTCAGTCTGTCAGTCAGTCAGTCAGTCAGCCTTATTCAGTCAGTCTATCAGTCATCCTTATTCAGTCAGTCTGTCAGTCAGTCAGTCGGTCAGTCCTGTCCAGTCAGTTAGTCAGTCAAGCAGTCAGTCAGGTAGTCAAGCAGTCAGTCAGTCAGTGTCAGTCAGTCATTTAGTCATTCAGTCAGTCAGTGAAATAGCCAGTCAGAGAGTCAAGCAGTCAGTCAGTCAGTCTCAGTCAGTCAGTTAGTCAGTCAGTCAGTCAGTCAGTCAGTCAGTCCAGTCTCAGTCAGTCAGGCAGTTAGTCAGTCAGTCTCGGTCAGTCAGTGAGTCAGTCAGTCAGTATCAGTCAGTCAGTGAGTCAGTCTGTCAGTCAGGCAGTATCAGTCAGGCAGTAAGACTCCGCTCGACAGAACTCCGATAGCCTAATGGCTAGACCGCTGGTCTTCCAAGCGAGTGGCCTGGGTTCGAGTCTCAGCCGGAGCGAATATCTTCAATGTATATATTTCTTTTCTAATTTGAAAATTCTTTTTTTTTTTCAATTTCTTTCCTTTGCAATTATTGATTATTTATGTAGGGAGAAAAATTCTGAGTCAGTTTAATTTTTCGACACGAAGATTTCAAAGTGTTTAAATAAACAATTACCAAGGTGCATTTTATGTTTTTATTATATTTAAAACTCCCACCGACAGAGCTCCCATAGACTAATGGCTAGAGTGTTAGGCTTCCAAGCGAGTGGCCTGGGTTCGAGTCCCAGCCTGAACGAAAATCTTCAATGTATACTTTTAGTTTCTAATTTGAAATTTCTTCTTCTTTTTTTTTTAATTTTTCTCTTTTGCGAATATTGATTATTTATGTAGGGAGAAAAATTCTGAGTCAGTTTAATTATTCGACCTGTAAATTTCAAAGTGTTTGAATCAATAATTACCAAGGTGCATTTTTTGTTTTTATTATATTTAAGACTTCCATCGACAGAGCTCCGATAGCCTAATGGATAGACCCTTGGGTTCCTTCCGCGTGGTACTGGGTTCGAGTCCCGGCCGGAAAGGAAATCTTAAATGCGAATATTTTTTTCTAATTTTAAAATTCTTTTTTTTTTATTTTTCCCTTTTGCGAAGTCAGTCAGTCAGTCTGACAGTCAATCAGTCAAGCACTCAGTCATTCAGTCTCAGTCAGTCAGTCCAGTCAGTCAGTCACTCAGTCAGTCAGTTAGTCCTTCAGCCAGTCAGTCAAGCAGTCAGTCATTTAGTCTCAGTCAGTCAGTCATTCAGTCAGTCAGTCAGTCAGGCAGTCAGTCAGTCAGTCAGTCGGTCAGTCCTGTGCAGTCAGTTAGTCACTAAAGCAGTCAGTCAGTCTCAGTCAATAAGTCAGTCAGTCCAGTCCAGTCTCAGTCAGTCAGTCAGTCAGTCTCGGTCAGTCAGTCAGTCAGTCATTCAGTCAGTCAGTCAGTCAGGCAGTCAGTCAGTCGGTCAGCCTCATTCAGTCAGTCTGTCAGTCAGTCAGTCAGTCAGCCTTATTCAGTCAGTCTGTCAGTCATCCTTATTCAGTCAGTCTGTCAGTCAGTCAGTCGGTCAGTCCTGTCCAGTCAGTTAGTCAGTCAAGCAGTCAGTCAGGTAGTCAAGCAGTCAGTCAGTCAGTGTCAGTCAGTCATTTAGTCATTCAGTCAGTCAGTGAAATAGCCAGTCAGAGAGTCAAGCAGTCAGTCAGTCCAGTCTCAGTCAGTCAGGCAGTTAGTCAGTCAGTCTCGGTCAGTCAGTGAGTCAGTCAGTCAGTATCAGTCAGTCAGTGAGTCAGTCTGTCAGTCAGGCAGTATCAGTCAGGCAGTAAGACTCCGCTCGACAGAACTCCGATAGCCTAATGGCTAGACCGCTGGTCTTCCAAGCGAGTGGCCTGGGTTCGAGTCTCAGCCGGAGCGAATATCTTCAATGTATATATTTCTTTTCTAATTTGAAAATTCTTTTTTTTTTTTCAATTTCTTTCCTTTGCAATTATTGATTATTTATGTAGGGAAGAAAATTCTGAGTCAGTTTAATTTTTCGACACAAAGATTTCAAAGTGTTTAAATAAACAATTACCAAGGTGCATTTTTTGTTTTTATTATATTTAAAACTCCCACCGACAGAGCTCCCATAGACTAATGGCTAGAGTGTTAGGCTTCCAAGCGAGTGGCCCTGGGTTCGAGTCCCAGCCTGAACGAAAATCTTCAATGTACACTTTTAGTTTCTAATTTGAAATTTCTTCTTCTTTTTTTTTAATTTTTCTCTTTTGCGAATATTGATTATTTATGTAGGGAGAAAAATTCTGAGTCAGTTTAATTTTTCGACACGAAGATTTCAAAGTGTTTAAATAAACAATTACCAAGGTGCATTTTTTGTTTTTATTATATTTAAAACTCCCACCGACAGAGCTCCCATAGACTAATGGCTAGAGTGTTAGGCTTCCAAGCGAGTGGCCCTGGGTTCGAGTCCCAGCCTGAACGAAAATCTTCAATGTATACTTTTAGTTTCTAATTTGAAATTTCTTCTTCTTTTTTTTTTAATTTTTCTCTTTTGCGAATATTGATTATTTATGTAGGGAGAAAAATTCTGAGTCAGTTTAATTATTCGACCTGTAAATTTCAAAGTGTTTGAATCAATAATTACCAAGGTGCATTTTTTGTTTTTATTATATTTAAGACTTCCATCGACAGAGCTCCGATAGCCTAATGGCTAGACCGTTGGGCTCCTAGCGCGTGGTACTGGGTTCGAGTCCCGGCCGGAAAGGAAATCTTAAATGCAAATATTTTTTTCTAATTTTATAATTCTTTTTTTTTTATTTTTCCCTTTTGCGAAGTCAGTCAGTCAGTCTGACAGTCAATCAGTCAAGCACTCAGTCATTCAGTCTCAGTCAGTCAGTCCAGTCAGTCAGTCACTCAGTCAGTCAGTTAGTCCTTCAGCCAGTCAGTCAAGCAGTCAGTCATTTAGTCTCAGTCAGTCAGTCATTCAGTCAGTCAGTCAGTCAGGCAGTCAGTCAGTCACTCAGTCGGTCAGTCCTGTGCAGTCAGTTAGTCACTAAAGCAGTCAGTCAGTCTCAGTCAGTCAGTCAGTCAGTCAGTCCAGTCCAGTCTCAGTCAGTCAGTCAGTCAGTCTCGGTCAGTCAGTCAGTCATTCAGTCAGTCAGTCAGTCAGGCAGTCAGTCAGTCGGTCAGCCTTATTCAGTCAGTCTGTCAGTCAGTCAGTCAGTCAGCCTTATTCAGTCAGTCTGTCAGTCATCCTTATTCAGTCAGTCTGTCAGTCAGTCAGTCGGTCAGTCCTGTCCAGTCAGTCAGGCAGTTAGTCAGTCAGTCTCGGTCAGTCAGTGAGTCAGTCAGTCAGTATCAGTCAGTCAGTGAGTCAGTCTGTCAGTCAGGCAGTATCAGTCAGGCAGTAAGACTCCGCTCGACAGAACTCCGATAGCCTAATGGCTAGACCGCTGGTCTTCCAAGCGAGTGGCCTGGGTTCGAGTCCCAGCCGGAGCGAATATCTTTAATGTATATATTTCTTTTCTAATTTGAAAATTCTTTTTTTTTCAATTTCTTTCCTTTGCAATTATTGATTATTTATGTAGGGAAGAAAATTCTGAGTCAGTTTAATTTTTCGACACGAAGATTTCAAAGTGTTTAAATAAACAATTACCAAGGTGCATTTTTTGTTTTTATTATATTTAAAACTCCCACCGACAGAGCTCCCATAGACTAATGGCTAGAGTGTTAGGCTTCCAAGCGAGTGGCCCTGGGTTCGAGTCCCAGCCTGAACGAAAATCTTCAATGTATACTTTTAGTTTCTAATTTGAAATTTCTTCTTCTTTTTTTTTAAATTTTTCTCTTTTGCGAATATTGATTATTTATGTAGGGAGAAAAATTCTGAGTCAGTTTAATTATTCGACCTGTAAATTTCAAAGTGTTTGAATCAATAATTACCAAGGTGCATTTTTTGTTTTTATTATATTTAAGACTTCCATCGACAGAGCTCCGATAGCCTAATGGCTAGACCGTTGGGCTCCTAGCGCGTGGTACTGGGTTCGAGTCCCGGCCGGAAAGGAAATCTTAAATGCAAATATTTTTTTCTAATTTTATAATTCTTTTTTTTTTATTTTTCCCTTTTGCGAAGTCAGTCAGTCAGTCTGACAGTCAATCAGTCAAGCACTCAGTCATTCAGTCTCAGTCAGTCAGTCCAGTCAGTCAGTCACTCAGTCAGTCAGTTAGTCCTTCAGCCAGTCAGTCAAGCAGTCAGTCATTTAGTCTCAGTCAGTCAGTCATTCAGTCAGTCAGTCAGTCAGGCAGTCAGTCAGTCAGTCAGTCGGTCAGTCCTGTGCAGTCAGTTAGTCACTAAAGCAGTCAGTCAGTCTCAGTCAGTCAGTCAGTCCAGTCCAGTCTCAGTCAGTCAGTCAGTCAGTCTCGGTCAGTCAGTCAGTCAGTCATTCAGTCAGTCAGTCAGTCAGGCAGTCAGTCAGTCAGTCAGCCTTATTCAGTCAGTCTGTCAGTCAGTCAGTCAGTCAGCCTTATTCAGTCAGTCTGTCAGTCATCCTTATTCAGTCTGTCTGTCAGTCAGTCAGTCGGTCAGTCCTGTCCAGTCAGTTAGTCAGTCAAGCAGTCAGTCAGGTAGTCAAGCAGTCAGTCAGTCAGTGTCAGTCAGTCATTTAGTCATTCAGTCAGTCAGTGAAATAGCCAGTCAGAGCGTCAAGCAGTCAGTCAGTCAGTCTCAGTCAGTCAGTTAGTCAGTCAGTCAGTCAGTCAGTCAGTCAGTCCAGTCTCAGTCAGTCAGGCAGTTAGTCAGTCATTCCGGTCAGTCAGTGAGTCAGTCAGTCAGTATCAGTCAGTCAGTGAGTCAGTCTGTCAGTCAGGCAGTATCAGTCAGGCAGTAAGACTCCGCTCGACAGAACTCCGATAGCCTAATGGCTAGACCGCTGGTCTTCCAAGCGAGTGGCCCTGGGTTCGAGTCCCAGCCTGAACGAAAATCTTCAATGTATACTTTTAGTTTCTAATTTGAAATTTCTTCTTCTTTTTTTTTTAATTTTTCTCTTTTGCGAATATTGATTATTTATGTAGGGAGAAAAATTCTGAGTCAGTTTAATTATTCGACCTGTAAATTTCAAAGTGTTTGAATCAATAATTACCAAGGTGCATTTTTTGTTTTTATTATATTTAAGACTTCCATCGACAGAGCTCCGATAGCCTAATGGCTAGACCGTTGGGCTCCTAGCGCGTGGTACTGGGTTCGAGTCCCGGCCGGAAAGGAAATCTTAAATGCAAATATTTTTTTCTAATTTTATAATTCTTTTTTTTTTATTTTTCCCTTTTGCGAAGTCAGTCAGTCAGTCTGACAGTCAATCAGTCAAGCACTCAGTCATTCAGTCTCAGTCAGTCAGTCCAGTCAGTCAGTCACTCAGTCAGTCAGTTAGTCCTTCAGCCAGTCAGTCAAGCAGTCAGTCATTTAGTCTCAGTCAGTCAGTCATTCAGTCAGTCAGTCAGTCAGGCAGTCAGTCAGTCACTCAGTCGGTCAGTCCTGTGCAGTCAGTTAGTCACTAAAGCAGTCAGTCAGTCTCAGTCAGTCAGTCAGTCAGTCAGTCCAGTCCAGTCTCAGTCAGTCAGTCAGTCAGTCTCGGTCAGTCAGTCAGTCATTCAGTCAGTCAGTCAGTCAGGCAGTCAGTCAGTCGGTCAGCCTTATTCAGTCAGTCTGTCAGTCAGTCAGTCAGTCAGCCTTATTCAGTCAGTCTGTCAGTCATCCTTATTCAGTCAGTCTGTCAGTCAGTCAGTCGGTCAGTCCTGTCCAGTCAGTCAGGCAGTTAGTCAGTCAGTCTCGGTCAGTCAGTGAGTCAGTCAGTCAGTATCAGTCAGTCAGTGAGTCAGTCTGTCAGTCAGGCAGTATCAGTCAGGCAGTAAGACTCCGCTCGACAGAACTCCGATAGCCTAATGGCTAGACCGCTGGTCTTCCAAGCGAGTGGCCTGGGTTCGAGTCCCAGCCGGAGCGAATATCTTTAATGTATATATTTCTTTTCTAATTTGAAAATTCTTTTTTTTTCAATTTCTTTCCTTTGCAATTATTGATTATTTATGTAGGGAAGAAAATTCTGAGTCAGTTTAATTTTTCGACACGAAGATTTCAAAGTGTTTAAATAAACAATTACCAAGGTGCATTTTTTGTTTTTATTATATTTAAAACTCCCACCGACAGAGCTCCCATAGACTAATGGCTAGAGTGTTAGGCTTCCAAGCGAGTGGCCCTGGGTTCGAGTCCCAGCCTGAACGAAAATCTTCAATGTATACTTTTAGTTTCTAATTTGAAATTTCTTCTTCTTTTTTTTTAAATTTTTCTCTTTTGCGAATATTGATTATTTATGTAGGGAGAAAAATTCTGAGTCAGTTTAATTATTCGACCTGTAAATTTCAAAGTGTTTGAATCAATAATTACCAAGGTGCATTTTTTGTTTTTATTATATTTAAGACTTCCATCGACAGAGCTCCGATAGCCTAATGGCTAGACCGTTGGGCTCCTAGCGCGTGGTACTGGGTTCGAGTCCCGGCCGGAAAGGAAATCTTAAATGCAAATATTTTTTTCTAATTTTATAATTCTTTTTTTTTTATTTTTCCCTTTTGCGAAGTCAGTCAGTCAGTCTGACAGTCAATCAGTCAAGCACTCAGTCATTCAGTCTCAGTCAGTCAGTCCAGTCAGTCAGTCACTCAGTCAGTCAGTTAGTCCTTCAGCCAGTCAGTCAAGCAGTCAGTCATTTAGTCTCAGTCAGTCAGTCATTCAGTCAGTCAGTCAGTCAGGCAGTCAGTCAGTCAGTCAGTCGGTCAGTCCTGTGCAGTCAGTTAGTCACTAAAGCAGTCAGTCAGTCTCAGTCAGTCAGTCAGTCCAGTCCAGTCTCAGTCAGTCAGTCAGTCAGTCTCGGTCAGTCAGTCAGTCAGTCATTCAGTCAGTCAGTCAGTCAGGCAGTCAGTCAGTCAGTCAGCCTTATTCAGTCAGTCTGTCAGTCAGTCAGTCAGTCAGCCTTATTCAGTCAGTCTGTCAGTCATCCTTATTCAGTCTGTCTGTCAGTCAGTCAGTCGGTCAGTCCTGTCCAGTCAGTTAGTCAGTCAAGCAGTCAGTCAGGTAGTCAAGCAGTCAGTCAGTCAGTGTCAGTCAGTCATTTAGTCATTCAGTCAGTCAGTGAAATAGCCAGTCAGAGCGTCAAGCAGTCAGTCAGTCAGTCTCAGTCAGTCAGTTAGTCAGTCAGTCAGTCAGTCAGTCAGTCAGTCCAGTCTCAGTCAGTCAGGCAGTTAGTCAGTCATTCCGGTCAGTCAGTGAGTCAGTCAGTCAGTATCAGTCAGTCAGTGAGTCAGTCTGTCAGTCAGGCAGTATCAGTCAGGCAGTAAGACTCCGCTCGACAGAACTCCGATAGCCTAATGGCTAGACCGCTGGTCTTCCAAGCGAGTGGCCTGGGTTCGAGTCCCAGCCGGAGCGAATATCTTCAATGTATATATTTCTTTTCTAATTTGAAAATTCTTTTTTTTTTCAATTTCTTTCCTTTGCAATTATTGATTATTTATGTAGGGAAGAAAATACTGAGTCAGTTTAATTTTTCGACACGAAGATTTCAAGGTGTTTAAATAAACAATTACCAAGGTGCATTTTTTGTTTTTATTATATTTAAAACTCCCATCGACAGAGCTCCCATAGACTAATGGCTAGAGTGTTAGGCTTCCAAGCGAGTGGCCCTGGGTTCGAGTCCCAGCCTGAACGAAAATCTTCAATGTATACTTTTAGTTTCTAATTTGAAATTTCTTCTTCTTTTTTTTTAATTTTTCTCTTTTGCGAATATTGATTATTTATGTAGGGAGAAAAATTCTGAGTCAGTTTAATTATTCGACCTGTAAATTTCAAAGTGTTTGAATCAATAATTACCAAGGTGCATTTTTTGTTTTTATTATATTTAAGACTTCCATCGACAGAGCTCCGATAGCCTAATAGCTAGACCGTTGGGTTCCTAGCGCGTGGTACTGGGTTCGAGTATCGGCCGGAAAGGAAATCTTAAATGCAAATATTTTTTTCTAATTTTATAATTCTTTTTTTTTTATTTTTCCCTTTTGCGAAGTCAGTCAGTCAGTCTGACAGTCAATCAGTCAAGCACTCAGTCATTCAGTCTCAGTCAGTCAGTCCAGTCAGTCAGTCACTCAGTAAGTCAGTTAGTCCTTCAGCCAGTCAGTCAAGCAGTCAGTCATTTAGTCTCAGTCAGTCAGTCATTCAGTCAGTCAGTCAGTCAGGCAGTCAGTCAGTCAGTCAGTCGGTCAGTCCTGTGCAGTCAGTTAGTCACTAAAGCAGTCAGTCAGTCTCAGTCAGTCAGTCAGTCTCCGTCAGTCAGTTAGTCAGTCAGTCAGTCAGTCAGTCAGTCAGTCCAGTCTCAGTCAGTCAGGCAGTTAGTCAGTCAGTCTCGGTCAGTCAGTGAGTCAGTCAGTCAGTATCAGTCAGTCAGTGAGTCAGTCTGTCAGTCAGGCAGTATCAGTCAGGCAGTAAGACTCCGCTCGACAGAACTCCGATAGCCTAATGGCTAGACCGCTGGTCTTCCAAGCGAGTGGCCTGGGTTCGAGTCCCAGCCGGAGCGAATATCTTCAATGTATATATTTCTTTTCTAATTTGAAAATTCTTTTTTTTTTCAATTTCTTTCCTTTGCAATTATTGATTATTTATGTAGGGAAGAAAATTCTGAGTCAGTTTAATTTTTCGACACGAAGATTTCAAAGTGTTTAAATAAACAATTACCAAGGTGCATTTTTTGTTTTTATTATATTTAAAACTCCCACCGACAGAGCTCCCATAGACTAATGGCTAGAGTGTTAGGCTTCCAAGCGAGTGGCCCAGGGTTCGAGTCCCAGCCTGAACGAAAATCTTCAATGTATACTTTTAGTTTCTAATTTGAAATTCCTTCTTCTTTTTTTTTTAATTTTTCTCTTTTGCGAATATTGATTATTTATGTAGGGAGAAAAATTCTGAGTCAGTTTAATTATTCGACCTGTAAATTTCAAAGTGTTTGAATCAATAATTACCAAGGTGCATTTTTTGTTTTTATTATATTTAAGACTTCCATCGACAGAGCTCCGATAGCCTAATGGCTAGACCGTTGGGTTCCTAGCGCGTGGTACTGGGTTCGAGTCCCGGCCGGAAAGGAAATCTTAAATGCAAATATTTCTTTCTAATTTTATAATTCTTTTTTTTTATTTTTCCCTTTTGCGAAGTCAGTCAGTCAGTCTGACAGTCAATCAGTCAAGCACTCAGTCATTCAGTCTCAGTCAGTCAGTCCAGTCAGTCAGTCACTCAGTCAGTCAGTTAGTCCTTCAGCCAGTCAGTCAAGCAGTCAGTCATTTAGTCTCAGTCATTCAGTCAGTCAGGCAGTCAGTCAGTCAGTCAGTCGGTCAGTCCTGTGCAGTCAGTTAGTCACTAAAGCAGTCAGTCAGTCTCAGTCAGTCAGTCAGTCAGTCAGTCCAGTCCAGTCTCAGTCAGTCAGTCAGTCAGTCTCGGTCAGTCAGTCAGTCATTCAGTCAGTCAGGCAGTCAGTCAGTCGGTCAGCCTTATTCAGTCAGTCTGTCAGTCAGTCAGTCAGTCAGCCTTATTCAGTCAGTCTGTCAGTCATCCTTATTCAGTCAGTCTGTCAGTCAGTCAGTCGGTCAGTCCTGTCCAGTCAGTTAGTCAGTCAAGCAGTCAGTCAGGTAGTCAAGCAGTCAGTCAGTCAGTGTCAGTCAGTCATTTAGTCATTCAGTCAGTCAGTGAAATAGCCAGTCAGAGAGTCAAGCAGTCAGTCAGTCAGTCTCAGTCAGTCAGTTAGTCAGTCAGTCAGTCAGTCAGTCAGTCAGTCCAGTCTCAGTCAGTCAGGCAGTTAGTCAGTCAGTCTCGGTCAGTCAGTGAGTCAGTCAGTCAGTATCAGTCAGTCAGTGATTCAGTCTGTCAGTCAGGCAGTATCAGTCAGGCAGTAAGACTCCGCTCGCCAGAACTCCGATAGCCTAATGGCTAGACCGCTGGTCTTCCAAGCGAGTGGCCTGGTTTCGATTCCCAGCCGGAGCGAATATCTTCAATGTATATATTTCTTTTCTAATTTGAAAATTCTTTTTTTTTTCAATTTCTTTCCTTTGCAATTATTGATTATTTATGTAGGGAAGAAAATTCTGAGTCAGTTTAATTTTTCGACACGAAGATTTCAAAGTGTTTAAATAAACAATTACCAAGGTGCATTTTTTGTTTTTATTATATTTAAAACTCCCACCGACAGAGCTCCCATAGACTAATGGCTAGAGTGTTAGGCTTCCAAGCGAGTGGCCCTGGGTTCGAGTCCCAGCCTGAACGAAAATCTTCAATGTATACTTTTAGTTTCTAATTTGAAATTTCTTCTTCTTTTTTTTTAATTTTTCTCTTTTGCGAATATTGATTATTTATGTAGGGAGAAAAATTCTGAGTCAGTTTAATTATTCGACCTGTAAATTTCAAAGTGTTTGAATCAATAATTACCAAGGTGCATTTTTTGTTTTTATTATATTTAAGACTTCCATCGACAGAGCTCCGATAGCCTAATGGCTAGACCGTTGGGTTCCAAGCGCGTGGTACTGGGTTCGAGTCCCGGCCGGAACGAAAATCTTCCATGTATATATTTCTCTTCTAATTTGAAGATTCTTTTTTTTTTCAATTTCTTTCTTTTGCAAATATGGATTATTTATGTACGGAAGAAAATTCTGAGTCAGTTTAATCATTCGACCTTTAGATTTCAAAGATTTTAAATCAATAATTACTAAGGTGCATTTTTTGTTTTTATTATAATTAAGACACCGATCAACAGAGATCCGATAGTATATTGGCGAGAGCGTTGGGCTTCCATGAGTGTCGCCCTGGGTTCAAATCCCAGCCGGAAAGGAAATCTTAAATGCAAATATTTTTTTCTAATTTTATAATTCTTTTTTTTTATTTTTCCCTTTTGCGAAGTCAGTCAGTCAGTCTGACAGTCAATCAGTCAAGCACTCAGTCATTCAGTCTCAGTCAGTCAGTCCAGTCAGTCAGTCACTCAGTCAGTCAGTTAGTCCTTCAGCCAGTCAGTCAAGCAGTCAGTCATTTAGTCTCAGTCAGTCAGTCATTCAGTCAGTCAGTCAGTCAGGCAGTCAGTCAGTCAGTCAGTCGGTCAGTCCTGTGCAGTCAGTTAGTCACTAAAGCAGTCAGTCAGTCTCAGTCAGTCAGTCAGTCAGTCAGTCCAGTCCAGTCTCAGTCAGTCAGTCAGTCAGTCTCGGTCAGTCAGTCAGTCAGTCATTCAGTCAGTCAGTCAGTCAGGCAGTCAGTCAGTCGGTCAGCCTTATTCAGTCAGTCTGTCAGTCAGTCAGTCAGTCAGCCTTATTCAGTCAGTCTGTCAGTCAGTCAGTCGGTCAGTCCTGTCCAGTCAGTTAGTCAGTCAAGCAGTCAGTCAGGTAGTCAAGCAGTCAGTCAGTCAGTGTCAGTCAGTCATTTAGTCATTCAGTCAGTCAGTGAAATAGCCAGTCAGAGAGTCAAGCAGTCAGTCAGTCAGTCTCAGTCAGTCAGTTAGTCAGTCAGTCAGTCAGTCAGTCAGTCAGTCCAGTCTCAGTCAGTCAGGCAGTTAGTCAGTCAGTCTCGGTCAGTCAGTGAGTCAGTCAGTCAGTATCAGTCAGTCAGTGAGTCAGTCTGTCAGTCAGGCAGTATCAGTCAGGCAGTAAGACTCCGCTCGACAGAACTCCGATAGCCTAATGGCTAGACCGCTGGTCTTCCAAGCGAGTGGCCTGGGTTCGAGTCCCAGCCGGAGCGAATATCTTCAATGTATATATTTCTTTTCTAATTTGAAAATTCTTTTTTTTTTCAATTTCTTTCCTTTGCAATTATTGATTATTTATGTAGGGAAGAAAATTCTGAGTCAGTTTAATTTTTCGACACGAAGATTTCAAAGTGTTTAAATAAACAATTACCAAGTTGCATTTTTTGTTTTTATTATATTTAAAACTCCCACCGACAGAGCTCCCATAGACTAATGGCTAGAGTGTTAGGCTTCCAAGCGAGTGGCCCTGGGTTCGAGTCCCAGCCTGAACGAAAATCTTCAATGTATACTTTTAGTTTCTAATTTGAAATTTCTTCTTCTTTTTTTTTTAATTTTTCTCTTTTGCGAATATTGATTATTTATGTAGGGAGAAAAATTCTGAGTCAGTTTAATTATTCGACCTGTAAATTTCAAAGTGTTTGAATCAATAATTACCAAGGTGCATTTTTTGTTTTTATTATATTTAAGACTTCCATCGACAGAGCTCCGATAGCCTAATGGCTAGACCGTTGGGTTCCTAGCGCGTGGTACTGGGTTCGAGTCCCGGCCGGAAAGGAAATCTTAAATGCAAATATTTTTTTCTAATTTTATAATTCTTTTTTTTTTATTTTTCCCTTTTGCGAAGTCAGTCAGTCAGTCTGACAGTCAATCAGTCAAGCACTCAGTCATTCAGTCTCAGTCAGTCAGTCCAGTCAGTCAGTCACTCAGTCAGTCAGTTAGTCCTTCAGCCAATCAGTCAAGCAGTCAGTCATTTAGTCTCAGTCAGTCAGTCAGTCAGGCAGTCAGTCAGTCAGTCAGTCGGTCAGTCCTGTGCAGTCAGTTAGTCACTAAAGCAGTCAGTCAGTCTCAGTCAGTCAGTCAGTCAGTCAGTCCAGTCCAGTCTCAGTCAGTCAGTCAGTCAGTCTCGGTCAGTCAGTCAGTCAGTCATTCAGTCAGTCAGTCAGTCAGGCAGTCAGTCAGTCGGTCAGCCTTATTCAGTCAGTCTGTCAGTCAGTCAGTCAGTCAGCCTTATTCAGTCAGTCTGTCAGTCATCCTTATTCAGTCAGTCTGTCAGTCAGTCAGTCGGTCAGTCCTGTCCAGTCAGTTAGTCAGTCAAGCAGTCAGTCAGGTAGTCAAGCAGTCAGTCAGTCAGTGTCAGTCAGTCATTTAGTCATTCAGTCAGTCAGTGAAATAGCCAGTCAGAGAGTCAAGCAGTCAGTCAGTCAGTCTCAGTCAGTCAGTTAGTCAGTCAGTCAGTCAGTCAGTCAGTCAGTCCAGTCTCAGTCAGTCAGGCAGTTAGTCAGTCAGTCTCGGTCAGTCAGTGAGTCAGTCAGTCAGTATCAGTCAGTCAGTGAGTCAGTCTGTCAGTCAGGCAGTATCAGTCAGGCAGTAAGACTCCGCTCGACAGAACTCCGATAGCCTAATGGCTAGACCGCTGGTCTTCCAAGCGAGTGGCCTGGGTTCGAGTCCCAGCCGGAGCGAATATCTTCAATGTATATATTTCTTTTCTAATTTGAAAATTCTTTTTTTTGCAATTTCTTTCCTTTGCAATTATTGATTTTTTATGTAGGGAAGAAAAATCTGAGTTCTTTTAATTTCTCGACACGAAGATTTCAAACTGTTTAAATGAACAATTACCAAGGTGCATTTTTTGTTTTTATTATATTTAAAACTCCCACCGACAGAGCTCCCATAGACTAATGGCTAGAGTGTTAGGCTTCCAAGCGAGTGGCCCTGGGTTCGAGTCCCAGCCTGAACGAAAATCTTCAATGTATACTTTTAGTTTCTAATTTGAAATTTCTTCTTCTTTTTTTTTTAATTTTTCTCTTTTGCGAATATTGATTATTTATGTAGGGAGAAAAATTCTGAGTCAGTTTAATTATTCGACCTGTAAATTTCAAAGTGTTTGAATCAATAATTACCAAGGTGCATTTTTGTTTTTATTATATTTAAGACTTCCATCGACAGAGCTCCGATAGCCTAATGGCTAGACCGTTGGGTTCCAAGCGCGTGGTACTGGGTTCGAGTCCCGGCCGGAACGAAAATCTTCCATGTATATATTTCTCTTCTAATTTGAAGATTCTTTTTTTTTTTCAATTTCTTTCTTTTGCAAATATGGATTATTTATGTACGGAAGAAAATTCTGAGTCAGTTTAATCATTCGACCTTTAGATTTCAAAGATTTTAGATCAATAATTACTAAGGTGCATTTTTTGTTTTTATTATAATTAAGACACCGACCAACAGAAATCCGATAGTATATTGGCGAGAGCGTTGGGCTTCCATGAGTGTCGCCCTGGGTTCAAATCCCAGCCGGAAAGGAAATCTTAAATGCAAATATTTTTTTCTAATTTTATAATTCTTTTTTTTTATTTTTCCCTTTTGCGAAGTCAGTCAGTCAGTCTGACAGTCAATCAGTCAAGCACTCAGTCATTCAGTCTCAGTCAGTCGGTCCAGTCAGTCAGTCACTCAGTCAGTCAGTTAGTCCTTCAGCCAGTCAGTAAAGCAGTCAGTCATTTAGTCTCAGTCAGTCAGTCATTCAGTCAGTCAGTCAGTCAGGCAGTCAGTCAGTCAGTCGTTCAGTCCTGTGCAGTCAGTTAGTCACTAAAGCAGTCAGTCAGTCTCAGTCAGTCAGTCAGTCAGTCCAGTCCAGTCTCAGTCAGTCAGTCAGTCAGTCTCGGTCAGTCAGTCAGTCAGTCATTCAGTCAGTCAGTCAGTCAGGCAGTCAGTCAGTCGGTCAGCCTTATTCAGTCAGTCTGTCAGTCAGTCAGCCTTATTCAGTCAGTCTGTCAGTCATCCTTATTCAGTCAGTCTGTCAGTCAGTCAGTCGGTCAGTCCTGTCCAGTCAGTTAGTCAGTCAAGCAGTCAGTCAGGTAGTCAAGCAGTCAGTCAGTCAGTGTCAGTCAGTCATTTAGTCATTCAGTCAGTCAGTGAAATAGCCAGTCAGAGAGTCAAGCAGTCAGTCAGTCAGTCTCAGTCAGTCAGTTAGTCAGTCAGTCAGTCAGTCAGTCCAGTCTCAGTCAGTCAGGCAGTTAGTCAGTCAGTCTCGGTCAGTCAGTGAGTCAGTCAGTCAGTATCAGTCAGTCAGTGAGTCAGTCTGTCAGTCAGGCAGTATCAGTCAGGCAGTAAGACTCCGCTCGACAGAACTCCGATAGCCTAATGGCTAGACCGCTGGTCTTCCAAGCGAGTGGCCTGGGTTCGAGTCCCAGCCGGAGCGAATATCTTCAATGTATATATTTCTTTTCTAATTTGAAAATTCTTTTTTTTTTTCAATTTCTTTCCTTTGCAATTATTGATTATTTATGTAGGGAAGAAAATTCTGAGTCAGTTTAATTTTTCGACACGAAGATTTCAAAGTGTTTAAATAAACAATTACCAAGGTGCATTTTTTGTTTTTATTACATTTAAAACTCCCACCGACAGAGCTCCCATAGACTAATGGCTAGAGTGTTAGGCTTCCAAGCGAGTGGCCCTGGGTTCGAGTCCCAGCCTGAACGAAAATCTTCAATGTATACTTTAAGTTTCTAATTTGAAATTTCTTCTTTTTTTTTCAATTTTTCTCTTTTGCGAATATTGATTATTTATGCAGGGAGAAAAATTCTGAGTCAGTTTAATTATTCGACCTGTAAATTTCAAAGTGTTTGAATCAATAATTACCAAGGTGCATTTTTTGTTTTTATTATATTTAAGACTTCCATCGACAGAGCTCCGATAGCCTAATGGCTAGACCGTTGGGTTCATAGCGCGTGGTACTGGGTTCGAGTCCCGGCCGGAAAGGAAATCTTAAATGCAAATAATTTTTTCTAATTTTATAATTCTTTTTTTTTTATTTTTCCCTTTTGCGAAGTCAGTCAGTCAGTCTGACAGTCAATCAGTCAAGCACTCAGTCATTCAGTCTCAGTCAGTCAGTCCAGTCAGTCAGTCACTCAGTCGGTCAGTTAGTCCTTCAGCCAGTCAGTCAAGCAGTCAGTCATTTAGTCTCAGTCAGTCAGTCATTCAGTCAGTCAGTCAGGCAGTCAGTCAGTCAGTCATTCGGTCAGTCCTGTGCAGTCAGTTAGTCACTAAAGCAGTCAGTCAGTCTCAGTCAGTCAGTCAGTCAGTCAGTCCAGTCCAGTCTCAGTCAGTCAGTCAGTCAGTCAGTCAGTCTCGGTCAGTCAGTCAGTCAGTCATTCAGTCACTCAGTCAGTCAGGCAGTCAGTCAGTCGGTCAGCCTTATTCAGTCAGTCTGTCAGTCAGTCAGTCAGTCAGCCTTATTCAGTCGGTCTGTCAGTCATCCTTATTCAGTCAGTCTGTCAGTCAGTCAGTCGGTCAGTCCTGTCCAGTCAGTTAGTCAGTCAAGCAGTCAGTAAGGTAGTCAAGCAGTCAGTCAGTCAGTGTCAGTCAGTCATTTAGTCATTCAGTCAGTCAGTGAAATAGCCAGTCAGAGAGTCAAGCAGTCAGTCAGTCAGTCTCAGTCAGTCAGTTAGTCAGTCAGTCAGTCAGTCAGTCAGTCAGTCAGTCAGTCAGTCAGTCCAGTCTCAGTCAGTCAGGCAGTTAGTCAGTCAGTCTCGGTCAGTCAGTGAGTCAGTCAGTCAGTATCAGTCAGTCAGTGAGTCAGTCTGTCAGTCAGGCAGTATCAGTCAGGCAGTAAGACTCCGCTCGACAGAACTCCGATAGCCTAATGGCTAGACCGCTGGTCTTCCAAGCGAGTGGCCTGGGTTCGAGTCCCAGCCGGAGCGAATATCTTTAATGTATATATTTCTTTTCTAATTTGAAAATTCTTTTTTTTTCAATTTCTTTCCTTTGCAATTATTGATTATTTATGTAGGGAAGAAAATTCTGAGTCAGTTTAATTTTTCGACACGAAGATTTCAAAGTGTTTAAATAAACAATTACCAAGGTGCATTTTTTGTTTTTATTATATTTAAAACTCCCACCGACAGAGCTCCCATAGACTAATGGCTAGAGTGTTAGGCTTCCAAGCGAGTGGCCCTGGGTTCGAGTCCCAGCCTGAACGAAAATCTTCAATGTATACTTTTAGTTTCTAATTTGAAATTTTCTTCTTCTTTTTTTTTTAATTTTTCTCTTTTGCGAATATTGATTATTTATGTAGGGAGAAAAATTCTGAGTCAGTTTAATTATTCGACCTGTAAATTTCAAAGTGTTTGAATCAATAATTACCAAGGTGCATTTTTTGTTTTTATTATATTTAAGACTTCCATCGACAGAGCTCCGATAGCCTAATGGCTAGACCGTTGGGTTCCTAGCGCGTGGTACTGGGTTCGAGTCCCGGCCGGAAAGGAAATCTTAAATGCAAATATTTTTTTCTAATTTTATAATTCTTTTTTTTTTTTTTTCCCTTTTGCGAAGTCAGTCAGTCAGTCTGACAGTCAATCAGTCAAGCACTCAGTCATTCAGTCTCAGTCAGTCAGTCCAGTCAGTCAGTCACTCAGTCAGTCAGTTAGTCCTTCAGCCAGTCAGTCAAGCAGTCAGTCATTTAGTCTCAGTCAGTCAGTCATTCAGTCAGTCAGTCAGTCAGGCAGTCAGTCAGTCAGTCAGTCGGTCAGTCCTGTGCAGTCAGTTAGTCACTAAAGCAGTCAGTCAGTCTCAGTCAGTCAGTCAGTCAGTCAGTCCAGTCCAGTCTCAGTCAGTCAGTCAGTCAGTCTCGGTCAGTCAGTCAGTCAGTCATTCAGTCAGTCAGTCAGTCAGGCAGTCAGTCAGTCGGTCAGCCTTATTCAGTCAGTCTGTCAGTCAGTCTGTCAGTCAGTCAGTCGGTCAGTCCTGTCCAGTCAGTTAGTCAGTCAAGCAGTCAGTCAGGTAGTCAAGCAGTCAGTCAGTCAGTGTCAGTCAGTCATTTAGTCATTCAGTCAGTCAGTGAAATAGCCAGTCAGAGAGTCAAGCAGTCAGTCAGTCAGTCTCAGTCAGTCAGTTAGTCAGTCAGTCAGTCAGTCAGTCAGTCAGTCCAGTCTCAGTCAGTCAGGCAGTTAGTCAGTCAGTCTCGGTCAGTCAGTGAGTCAGTCAGTCAGTATCAGTCAGTCAGTGAGTCAGTCTGTCAGTCAGGCAGTATCAGTCAGGCAGTAAGACTCCGCTCGACAGAACTCCGATAGCCTAATGGCTAGACCGCTGGTCTTCCAAGCGAGTGGCCTGGGTTCGATTCCCAGCCGCAGCGAATATCTTCAATGTATATATTTCTTTTCTAATTTGAAAATTCTTTTTTTTTTCAATTTCTTTCCTTTGCAATTATTGATTATTTATGTAGGGAAGAAAATTCTGAGTCAGTTTAATTTTTCGACACGAAGATTTCAAAGTGTTTAAATAAACAATTACCAAGGTGCATTTTTTGTTTTTATTATATTTAAAACTCCCACCGACAGAGCTCCCATAGACTAATGGCTAGAGTGTTAGGCTTCCAAGCGAGTGGCCCTGGGTTCGAGTCCCAGCCTGAACGAAAATCTTCAATGTATACTTTTAGTTTCTAATTTGAAATTTCTTCTTCTTTTTTTTTAATTTTTCTCTTTTGCGAATATTGATTATTTATGTAGGGAGAAAAATTCTGAGTCAGTTTAATTATTCGACCTGTAAATTTCAAAGTGTTTGAATCAATAATTACCAAGGTGCATTTTTTGTTTTTATTATATTTAAGACTTCCATCGACAGAGCTCCGATAGCCTAATGGCTAGACCGTTGGGTTCCTAGCGCGTGGTACTGGGTTCGAGTCCCGGCCGGAAAGGAAATCTTAAATGCAAATATTTTTTTCTAATTTTATAATTCTTTTTTTTTTATTTTTCCCTTTTGCGAAGTCAGTCAGTCAGTCTGACAGTCAAGCACTCAGTCATTCAGTCTCAGTCAGTCAGTCCAGTCAGTCAGTCACTCAGTCAGTCAGTTAGTCCTTCAGCCAGTCAGTCAAGCAGTCAGTCATTTAGTCTCAGTCAGTCATTCATTCAGTCCGTCAGTCAGTCAGGCAGTCAGTCAGTCAGTCAGTCGGTCAGTCCTGTGCAGTCAGTTAGTCACTAAAGCAGTCAGTCAGTCTCAGTCAGTCAGTCAGTCAGTCAGTCCAGTCCAGTCTCAGTCAGTCAGTCAGTCAGTCTCGGTCAGTCAGTCAGTCAGTCATTCAGTCAGTCAGTCAGTCAGTCAGTCCAGTCCAGTCTCAGTCAGTCAGTCAGTCAGTCTCGGTCAGTCAGTCAGTCAGTCATTCAGTCAGTCAGTCAGTCAGGCAGTCAGTCAGTCGGTCAGCCTTATTCAGTCAGTCTGTCAGTCAGTCAGTCAGTCAGCCTTATTCAGTCAGTCTGTCAGTCATCCTTATTCAGTCAGTCTGTCAGTCAGTCAGTCGGTCAGTCCTGTCCAGTCAGTTAGTCAGTCAAGCAGTCAGTCAGGTAGTCAAGCAGTCAGTCAGTGTCAGTCAGTCATTTAGTCATTCAGTCAGTCAGTGAAATAGCCAGTCAGAGAGTCAAGCAGTCAGTCAGTCAGTCTCAGTCAGTCAGTTAGTCAGTCAGTCAGTCAGTCAGTCAGTCAGTCCAGTCTCAGTCAGTCAGGCAGTTAGTCAGTCAGTCTCGGTCAGTCAGTGAGTCAGTCAGTCAGTATCAGTCAGTCAGTGAGTCAGTCTGTCAGTCAGGCAGTATCAGTCAGGCAGTAAGACTCCGCTCGACAGAACTCCGATAGCCTAATGGCTAGACCGCTGGTCTTCCAAGCGAGTGGCCTGGGTTCGAGTCCCAGCCGGAGCGAATATCTTCAATGTATATATTTCTTTTCTAATTTGAAAATTCTTTTTTTTTTCAATTTCTTTCCTTTGCAATTATTGATTATTTATGTAGGGAAGAAAATTCTGAGTCAGTTTAATTTTTCGACACCAAGATTTCAAAGTGTTTAAATAAACAATTACCAAGGTGCATTTTTTGTTTTTATTATATTTAAAACTCCCACCGACAGAGCTCCCATAGACTAATGGCTAGAGTGTTAGGCTTCCAAGCGAGTGGCCCTGGGTTCGAGTCCCAGCCTGAACGAAAATCTTCAATGTATACTTTTAGTTTCTAATTTGAAATTTCTTCTTCTTTTTTTTTTAATTTTTCTCTTTTGCGAATATTGATTATTTATGTAGGGAGTAAAATTCTGAGTCAGTTTAATTATTCGACCTGTAAATTTCAAAGTGTTTGAATCAATAATTACCAAGGTGCATTTTTTGTTTTTATTATATTTAAGACTTCCATCGACAGAGCTCCGATAGCCTAATGGCTAGACCGTTGGGTTCCTAGCGCGTGGTACTGGGTTCGAGTCACGGCCGGAAAGGAAATCTTAAATGCAAATATTTTTTTCTAATTTTATAATTCTTTTTTTTTTATTTTTCCCTTTTGCGAAGTCAGTCAGTCAGTCTGACAGTCAATCAGTCAAGCACTCAGTCATTCAGTCTCAGTCAGTCAGTCCAGTCAGTCAGTCACTCAGTCAGTCAGTTAGTCCTTCAGCCAGTCAGTCAAGCAGTCAGTCATTTAGTCTCAGTCAGTCAGTCATTCAGTCAGTCAGTCGGTCAGTCCTGTGCAGTCAGTTAGTCACTAAAGCAGTCAGTCAGTCTCAGTCAGTCAGTCAGTCAGTCAGTCCAGTCCAGTCTCAGTGAGTCAGTCAGTCAGTCTCGGTCAGTCAGTCAGTCAGTCATTCAGTCAGTCAGTCAGTCAGGCAGTCAGTCAGTCGGTCAGCCTTATTCAGTCAGTCTGTCAGTCAGTCAGTCAGTCAGCCTTATTCAGTCAGTCTGTCAGTCATCCTTATTCAGTCAGTCTGTCAGTCAGTCAGTCGGTCAGTCCTGTCCAGTCAGTTAGTCAGTCAAGCAGTCAGTCAGGTAGTCAAGCAGTCAGTCAGTGTCAGTCAGTCATTTAGTCATTCAGTCAGTCAGTGAAATAGCCAGTCAGAGAGTCAAGCAGTCAGTCAGTCAGTCTCAGTCAGTCAGTTAGTCAGTCAGTCAGTCAGTCAGTCAGTCAGTCCAGTCTCAGTCAGTCAGGCAGTTAGTCAGTCAGTCTCGGTCAGTCAGTGAGTCAGTCAGTCAGTATCAGTCAGTCAGTGAGTCAGTCTGTCAGTCAGGCAGTATCAGTCAGGCAGTAAGACTCCGCTCGACAGAACTCCGATAGCCTAATGGCTAGACCGCTGGTCTTCCAAGCGAGTGGCCTGGGTTCGAGTCCCAGCCGGAGCGAATATCTTCAATGTATATATTTCTTTTCTAATTTGAAAATTCTTTTTTTTTTCAATTTCTTTCCTTTGCAATTATTGATTATTTATGTAGGGAAGAAAATTCTGAGTCAGTTTAATTTTTCGACACGAAGATTTCAAAGTGTTTAAATAAACAATTACCAAGGTGCATTTTTTGTTTTTATTATATTTAAAACTCGCACCGACAGAGCTCCCATAGACTAATGGCTAGAGTGTTAGGCTTCCAAGCGAGTGGCCCTGGGTTCGAGTCCCAGCCTGAACGAAAATCTTCAATGTATACTTTTAGTTTCTAATTTGAAATTTCTTCTTCTTTTTTTTTTAATTTTTCTCTTTTGCGAATATTGATTATTTATGTAGGAAGAAAAATTCTGAGTCAGTTTAATTATTCGACCTGTAAATTTCAAAGTGTTTGAATCAATAATTACCAAGGTGCATTTTTTGTTTTTATTATATTTAAGACTTCCATCGACAGAGCTCCGATAGCCTAATGGCTAGACCGTTGGGTTCCAAGCGCGTGGTACTGGGTTCGAGTCCCGGTCGGAACGAAAATCTTCCATGTATATATTTCTCTTCTAATTTGAAGATTCTTTTTTTTTTCAATTTCTTTCTTTTGCAAATATGGATTATTTATGTACGGAAGAAAATTCTGAGTCAGTTTAATCATTCGACCTTTAGATTTCAAAGCTTTTAGATCAATAATTACTAAGGTGCATTTTTTGTTTTTATTATAATTAAGACACCGATCAACAGAGATCCGATAGTATATTGGCGAGAGCGTTGGGCTTCCATGAGTGTCGCCCTGGGTTCAAATCCCAGCCGGAAAGGAAATCTTAAATGCAAATATTTTTTTCTAATTTTATAATTCTTTTTTTTTTTTTTTCCCTTTTGCGAAGTCAGTCAGTCAGTCTGACAGTCAATCAGTCAAGCACTCAGTCATTCAGTCTCAGTCAGTCAGTCCAGTCAGTCAGTCACTCAGTCAGTCAGTTAGTCCTTCAGCCAGTCAGTCAAGCAGTCAGTCATTTAGTCTCAGTCAGTCAGTCATTCAGTCAGTCAGTCAGTCAGGCAGTCAGTCAGTCAGTCAGTCGGTCAGTCCTGTGCAGTCAGTTAGTCACTAAAGCAGTCAGTCAGTCTCAGTCAGTCAGTCAGTCAGTCAGTCAGTCAGTCCAGTCCAGTCTCAGTCAGTTAGTCAGTCAGTCTCGGTCAGTCAGTCAGTCAGTCAGTCAGTCAGTCAGGCAGTCAGTCAGTCGGTCAGCCTTATTCAGTCAGTCTGTCAGTCAGTCAGTCAGTCAGCCTTATTCAGTCAGTCTGTCAGTCATCCTTATTCAGTCAGTCTGTCAGTCAGTCAGTCGGTCAGTCCTGTCCAGTCAGTTAGTCAGTCAAGCAGTCAGTCAGGTAGTCAAGCAGTCAGTCAGTCAGTGTCAGTCAGTCATTTAGTCATTCAGTCAGTCAGTGAAATAGCCAGTCAGAGAGTCAAGCAGTCAGTCAGTCAGTCTCAGTCAGTCAGTTAGTCAGTCAGTCAGTCAGTTAGTCAGTCAGTCTCGGTCAGTCAGTGAGTCAGTCAGTCAGTATCAGTCAGTCAGTGAGTCAGTCTGTCAGTCAGGCAGTATCAGTCAGGCAGTAAGACTCCGCTCGACAGAGCTCCGATAGCCTAATGGCTAGACCGCTGGTCTTCCAAGCGAGTGGCCTGGGTTCGAGTCCCAGCCGGAGCGAATATCTTCAATGTATATATTTCTTTTCTAATTTGAAAATTCTTTTTTTTTTCAATTTCTTTCCTTTGCAATTATTGATAATTTATGTAGGGAAGAAAATTCTGAGTCAGTTTAATTTTTCGACACGAAGATTTCAAAGTGTTTAAATAAACAATTACCAAGTTGCATTTATTGTTTTTATTATATTTAAAACTCCCACCGACAGAGCTCCCATAGACTAATGGCTAGAGTGTTAGGCTTCCAAGCGAGTGGTCCTGGGTTCGAGTCCCAGCCTGAACGAAAATCTTCAATGTATACTTTTAGTTTCTAATTTGAAATTTCTTCTTCTTTTTTTTTAATTTTTCTCTTTTGCGAATATTTATTATTTATGTAGGGAGAAAAATTCTGAGTCAGTTTAATTATTCGACCTGTAAATTTCAAAGTGTTTGAATCAATAATTACCAAGGTGCATTTTTTGTTTTTATTATATTTAAGACTTCCATCGACAGAGCTCCGATAGCCTAATGGCTAGACCGTTGGGTTCCTAGCGCGTGGTACTGGGTTCGAGTCCCGGCCGGAAAGGAAATCTTAAATGCAAATATTTTTTTCTAATTTTATAATTCTTTTTTTTTATTTTTCCCTTTTGCGAAGTCAGTCAGTCAGTCTGACAGTCAATCAGTCAAGCACTCAGTCATTCAGTCTCAGTCAGTCAGTCCAGTCAGTCAGTCACTCAGTCAGTCAGTTAGTCCTTCAGCCAGTCAGTCAAGCAGTCAGTCATTTAGTCTCAGTCAGTCAGTCATTTAGTCAGTCAGTCAGTCAGGCAGTCAGTCAGTCAGTCAGTCGGTCAGTCCTGTGCAGTCAGTTAGTCACTAAAGCAGTCAGTCAGTCTCAGTCAGTCAGTCAGTCAGTCAGTCCAGTCCAGTCTCAGTCAGTCAGTCAGTCAGTCTCGGTCAGTCAGTCAGTCAGTCATTCAGTCAGTCAGGCAGTCAGTCAGTCGGTCAGCCTTATTCAGTCAGTCTGTCAGTCAGTCAGTCAGTCAGCCTTATTCAGTCAGTCTGTCAGTCATCCTTATTCAGTCAGTCTGTCAGTCAGTCAGTCGGTCAGTCCTGTCCAGTCAGTTAGTCAGTCAAGCAGTCAGTCAGGTAGTCAAGCAGTCGGTCAGTCAGTGTCAGTCAGTCATTTAGTCATTCAGTCAGTCAGTGAAATAGCCAGTCAGAGAGTCAAGCAGTCAGTCAGTCAGTCTCAGTCAGTCAGTTAGTCAGTCAGTCAGTCAGTCAGTCAGTCAGTCCAGTCTCAGTCAGTCAGGCAGTTAGTCAGTCAGTCTCGGTCAGTCAGTGAGTCAGTCAGTCAGTATCAGTCAGTCAGTGAGTCAGTCTGTCAGTCAGGCAGTATCAGTCAGGCAGTAAGACTCCGCTCGACAGAGCTCCGATAGCCTAATGGCTAGACCGCTGGTCTTCCAAGCGAGTGGCCTGGGTTCGAGTCCCAGCCGGAGCGAATATCTTCAATGTATATATTTCTTTTCTAATTTGAAAATTCTTTTTTTTTTCAATTTCTTTCTTTGCAATTATTGATTATTTATGTAGGGAAGAAAATTCTGAGTCAGTTTAATTTTTCGACACAAAGATTTCAAAGTGTTTAAATAAACAATTACCAAGGTGCATTTTTTGTTTTTATTATATTTAAAACTCCCACCGACAGAGCTCCCATAGACTAACGGCTAGAGTGTTAGGCTTCCAAGCGAGTGGCCCTGGGTTCGAGTCCCAGCCTGAACGAAAATCTTCAATGTATACTTTTAGTTTCTAATTTGAAATTTCTTCTTCTTTTTTTTTTAATTTTTCTCTTTTGCGAATATTGATTATTTATGTAGGGAGAAAAATTCTGAGTCAGTTTAATTATTCGACCTGTAAATTTCAAAGTGTTTGAATCAATAATTACCAAGGTGCATTTTTTGTTTTTATTATATTTAAGACTTCCATCGACAGAGCTCCGATAGCCTAATGGCTAGACCGTTGGGTTCCAAGCGCGTGGTACTGGGTTCGAGTCCCGGCCGGAACGAAAATCTTCCATGTATATATTTCTCTTCTAATTTGAAGATTCTTTTTTTTTTCAATTTCTTTCTTTTGCAAATATGGATTATTTATGTACGGAAGAAAATTCTGAGTCAGTTTAATCATTCGACCTTTAGATTTCAAAGATTTTAGATCAATAATTACTAAGGTGCATTTTTTGTTTTTATTATAATTAAGACACCGATCAACAGAGATCCGATAGTATATTGGCGAGAGCGTTGGGCTTCCATGAGTGTCGCCCTGGGTTCAAATCCCAGCCGGAAAGGAAATCTTAAATGCAAATATTTTTTTCTAATTTTATAATTCTTTCTTTTTATTTTTCCCTTTTGCGAAGTCAGTCAGTCAGTCTGACAGTCAATCAGTCAAGCACTCAGTCATTCAGTCTCAGTCAGTCAGTCCAGTCAGTCAGTCACTCAGTCAGTCAGTTAGTCCTTCAGCCAGTCAGTCAAGCAGTCAGTCATTTAGTCTCAGTCAGTCAGTCATTCAGTCAGTCAGTCAGTCAGGCAGTCAGTCAGTCAGTCAGTCGGTCAGTCCTGTGCAGTCAGTTAGTCACTAAAGCAGTCAGTCAGTCTCAGTCAGTCAGTCAGTCAGTCCAGTCCAGTCTCAGTCAGTCAGTCAGTCAGTCTCGGTCAGTCAGTCAGTCAGTCATTCAGTCAGTCAGTCAGTCAGGCAGTCAGTCAGTCGGTCAGCCTTATTCAGTCAGTCTCTCAGTCAGTCAGTCAGTCAGCCTTATTCAGTCAGTCTGTCAGTCATCCTTATTCAGTCAGTCTGTCAGTCAGTCAGTCGGTCAGTCCTGTCCAGTCAGTTAGTCAGTCAAGCAGTCAGTCAGGTAGTCAAGCAGTCAGTCAGTCAGTGTCAGTCAGTCATTTAGTCATTCAGTCAGTCAGTGAAATAGCCAGTCAGAGAGTCAAGCAGTCAGTCAGTCAGTCTCAGTCAGTCAGTTAGTCAGTCAGTCAGTCAGTCAGTCAGTCAGTCAGTCAGTCAGTCCAGTCTCAGTCAGTCAGGCAGTTAGTCAGTCAGTCTCGGTCAGTCAGTGAGTCAGTCAGTCAGTATCAGTCAGTCAGTGAGTCAGTCTGTCAGTCAGGCAGTATCAGTCAGGCAGTAAGACTCCGCTCGACAGAACTCCGATAGCCTAATGGCTAGACCGCTGGTCTTCCAAGCGAGTGGCCTGGGTTCGAGTCCCAGCCGGAGCGAATATCTTCAATGTAAATATTTCTTTTCTAATTTGAAAATTCTTTTTTTTTTTCAATTTCTTTCCTTTGCAATTATTGATTATTTATGTAGGGAAGAAAATTCTGAGTCAGTTTAATTTTTCGACACGAAGATTTCAAAGTGTTTAAATAAACAATTACCAAGGTGCATTTTTTGTTTTTATTATATTTAAAACTCCCACCGACAGAGCTCCCATAGACTAATGGCTAGAGTGTTAGGCTTCCAAGCGAGTGGCCCTGGGTTCGAGTCCCAGCCTGAACGAAAATCTTCAATGTATACTTTTAGTTTCTAATTTGAAATTTCCTCTTCTTTTTTTTTTAATTTTTCTCTTTTGCGAATATTGATTATTTATGTAGGGAGAAAAATTCTGAGTCAGTTTAATTATTCGACCTGTAAATTTCAAAGTGTTTGAATCAATAATTACCAAGGTGCATTTTTTGTTTTTATTATATTTAAGACTTCCATCGACAGAGCTCCGATAGCCTAATGGCTAGACCGTTGGGTTCCTAGCGCGTGGTACTGGGTTCGAGTCCCGGCCGGAAAGGAAATCTTAAATGCAAATATTTTTTTCTAATTTTATAATTCTTTTTTTTTTTATTTTTCCCTTTTGCGAAGTCAGTCAGTCAGTCTGACAGTCAATCAGTCAAGCACTCAGTCATTCAGTCTCAGTCAGTCAGTCCAGTCAGTCAGTTACTCAGTCAGTCAGTTAGTCCTTCAGCCAGTCAGTCAAGCAGTCAGTCATTTAGTCTCAGTCAGTCAGTCATTCAGTCAGTCAGTCAGTCAGGCAGTCAGTCAGTCAGTCAGTCGGTCAGTCCTGTGCAGTCACTTAGTCACTAAAGCAGTCAGTCAGTCAGTCAGTCCAGTCCAGTCTCAGTCAGTCAGTCAGTCAGTCTCGGTCAGTCAGTCAGTCAGTCATTCAGTCAGTCAGTCAGTCAGGCAGTCAGTCAGTCGGTCAGCCTTATTCAGTCAGTCTGTCAGTCAGTCAGTCAGTCAGCCTTATTCAGTCAGTCTGTCAGTCATCCTTATGCAGTCAGTCTGTCAGTCAGTCAGTCGGTCAGTCCTGTCCAGTCAGTTAGTCAGTCAAGCAGTCAGTCAGGTAGTCAAGCAGTCAGTCAGTCAGTGTCAGTCAGTCATTTAGTCATTCAGTCAGTCAGTGAAATAGCCAGTCAGAGAGTGAAGCAGTCAGTCAGTCAGTCTCAGTCAGTCAGTTAGTCAGTCAGTCAGTCAGTCAGTCAGTCAGTCCAGTCTCAGTCAGTCAGGCAGTTAGTCAGTCAGTCTCGGTCAGTCAGTGAGTAAGTCAGTCAGTATCAGTCAGTCAGTGAGTCAGTCTGTCAGTCAGGCAGTATCAGTCAGGCAGTAAGACTCCGCTCGACAGAACTCCGATAGCCTAATGGCTAGACCGCTGGTCTTCCAAGCGAGTGGCCTGGGTTCTAGTCCCAGCCGGAGCGAATATCTTCAATGTATATATTTCTTTTCTAATTAGAAAATTCTTTTTTTTTCAATTTCTTTCCTTTGCAATTATTGATTATTTATGTAGGGAAGAAAATTCTGAGTCAGTTTAATTTTTCGACACGAAGATTTCAAAGTGTTTAAATAAACAATTACCAAGGTGCATTTTTTGTTTTTATTATATTTAAAACTCCCACCGACAGAGCTCCCATAGACTAATGGCTAGAGTGTTAGGCTTCCAAGCGAGTGGCCCTGGGTTCGAGTCCCAGCCTGAACGAAAATCTTCAATGTATACTTTTAGTTTCTAATTTGAAATTTCTTCTTCTTTTTTTTTTAATTTTTCTCTTTTGCGAATATTGATTATTTATGTAGGGAGAAAAATTCTGAGTCAGTTTAATTATTCGACCTGTAAATTTCAAAGTGTTTGAATCAATAATTACCAAGGTGCATTTTTTGTTTTTATTATATTTTCGACTTCCATCGACAGAGCTCCGATAGCCTAATGGCTAGACCGTTGGGTTCCTAGCGCGTGGTACTGGGTTCGAGTCCCGGCCGGAAAGGAAATCTTAAATGCAAATATTTTTTTCTAATTTTATAATTCTTTTTTTTTATTTTTCCCTTTTGCGAAGTCAGTCAGTCAGTCTGACAGTCAATCAGTCAAGCACTCAGTCATTCAGTCTCAGTCAGTCAGTCCAGTCAGTCAGTTACTCAGTCAGTCAGTTAGTCCTTCAGCCAGTCAGTCAAGCAGTCAGTCATTTAGTCTCAGTCAGTCAGTCATTCAGTCAGTCAGTCAGTCAGGCAGTCAGTCAGTCAGTCAGTCGGTCAGTCCTGTGCAGTCACTTAGTCACTAAAGCAGTCAGTCAGTCTCAGTCAGTCAGTCAGTCAGTCAGTCCAGTCCAGTCTCAGTCAGTCAGTCAGTCAGTCTCGGTCAGTCAGTCAGTCAGTCATTCAGTCAGTCAGTCAGTCAGGCAGTCAGTCAGTCGGTCAGCCTTATTCAGTCAGTCTGTCAGTCAGTCAGTCAGTCAGCCTTATTCAGTCAGTCTGTCAGTCATCCTTATGCAGTCAGTCTGTCCGTCAGTCAGTCGGTCAGTCCTGTCCAGTCAGTTAGTCAGTCAAGCAGTCAGTCAGGTAGTCAAGCAGTCAGTCAGTCAGTGTCAGTCAGTCATTTAGTCATTCAGTCAGTCAGTGAAATAGCCAGTCAGAGAGTGAAGCAGTCAGTCAGTCAGTCTCAGTCAGTCAGTTAGTCAGTCAGTCAGTCAGTCAGTCAGTCAGTCCAGTCTCAGTCAGTCAGGCAGTTAGTCAGTCAGTCTCGGTCAGTCAGTGAGTCAGTCAGTCAGTATCAGTCAGTCAGTGAGTCAGTCTGTCAGTCAGGCAGTATCAGTCAGGCAGTAAGACTCCGCTCGACAGAACTCCGATAGCCTAATGGCTAGACCGCTGGTCTTCCAAGCGAGTGGCCTGGGTTCAAATCCCAGCCGGAGCGAATATCTTCAATGTATATATTTCTTTTCTAATTTGAAAATTCTTTTTTTTTCAATTTCTTTCCTTTGCAATTATTGATTATTTATGTAGGGAAGAAAATTCTGAGTCAGTTTAATTTTTCGACACCAAGATTTCAAAGTGTTTAAATAAACAATTACCAAGGTGCATTTTTTGTTTTTATTATATTTAAAACTCCCACCGACAGAGCTCCCATAGACTAATGGCTAGAGTGTTAGGCTTCCAAGCGAGTGGCCCTGGGTTCGAGTCCCAGCCTGAACGAAAATCTTCAATGTATACTTTTAGTTTCTAATTTGAAATTTCTTCTTCTTTTTTTTTTTAATTTTTCTCTTTTGCGAATATTGATTATTTATGTAGGGAGAAAAATTCTGAGTCAGTTTAATTATTCGACCTGTAAATTTCAAAGTGTTTGAATCAATAATTACCAAGGTGCATTTTTTGTTTTTATTATATTTAAGACTTCCATCGACAGAGCTCCGATAGCCTAATGGCTAGACCGTTGGGTTCCTAGCGCGTGGTACTGGGTTCGAGTCCCGGCCGGAAAGGAAATCTTAAATGCAAATATTTTTTTCTAATTTTATAATTCTTTTTTTTTTATTTTCCCCTTTTGCGAAGTCAGTCAGTCAGTCTGACAGTCAATCAGTCAAGCACTCAGTCATTCAGTCTCAGTCAGTCAGTCCAGTCAGTCAGTCACTCAGTCAGTCAGTTAGTCCTTCAGCCAGTCAGTCAAGCAGTCAGTCATTTAGTCTCAGTCAGTCAGTCATTCAGTCAGTCAGTCAGTCAGGCAGTCAGTCAGTCAGTCAGTCGGTCAGTCCTGTGCAGTCAGTTAGTCACTAAAGCAGTCAGTTAGTCTCAGTCAGTCAGTCAGTCAGTCAGTCCAGTCCAGTCTCAGTCAGTCAGGCAGTCAGTCAGTCGGTCAGCCTTATTCAGTCAGTCAGTCAGTCAGCCTTATTCAGTCAGTCTGTCAGTCATCCTTATTCAGTCAGTCTGTCAGTCAGTCAGTCGGTCAGTCCTGTCCAGTCAGTTAGTCAGTCAAGCAGTCAGTCAGGTAGTCAAGCAGTCAGTCAGTCAGTGTCAGTCAGTCATTTAGTCATTCAGTCAGTCAGTGAAATAGCCAGTCAGAGAGTCAAGCAGTCAGTCAGTCAGTCTCAGTCAGTCAGTTAGTCAGTCAGTCAGTCAGTCAGTCAGTCAGTCCAGTCTCAGTCAGTCAGGCAGTTAGTCAGTCAGTCTCGGTCAGTCAGTGAGTCAGTCAGTCAGTATCAGTCAGTCAGTGAGTCAGTCTGTCAGTCAGGCAGTATCAGTCAGGCAGAAAGACTCCGCTCGACAGAACTCCGATAGCCTAATGGCTAGACCGCTGGTCTTCCAAGCGAGTGGCCTGGGTTCGAGTCCCAGCCGGAGCGAATATCTTCAATGTATATATTTCTTTTCTAATTTGAAAATTCTTTTTTTTTTCAATTTCTTTCCTTTGCAATTATTGATTATTTATGTAGGGAAGAAAATTCTGAGTCAGTTTAATTTTTCGACACGAAGATTTCAAAGTGTTTAAATAAACAATTACCAAGGTGCATTTTTTGTTTTTATTATATTTAAAACTCCCACCGACAGAGCTCCCATAGACTAATGGCTAGAGTGTTAGGCTTCCAAGCGAGTGGCCCTGGGTTCGAGTCCCAGCCTGAACGAAAATCTTCAATGTGTACTTTTAGTTTCTAATTTGAAATTTCTTCTTCTTTTTTTTTTAATTTTTCTCTTTTGCGAATATTGATTATTTATGTAGGGAGAAAAATTCTGAGTCAGTTTAATTATTCGACCTGTAAATTTCAAAGTGTTTGAATCAATAATTACCAAGGTGCATTTTTTGTTTTTATTATATTTAAGACTTCCATCGACAGAGCTCCGATAGCCTAATGGCTAGACCGTTGGGTTCCTAGCGCGTGGTACTGGGTTCGAGTCCCGGCCGGAAAGGAAATCTTAAATGCAAATATTTTTTTTTAATTTTATAATTCTTTTTTTTTATTTTTCCCTTTTGCGAAGTCAGTCAGTCAGTCTGACAGTCAATCAGTCAAGCACTCAGTCATTCAGTCTCAGTCAGTCAGTCCAGTCAGTCAGTTACTCAGTCAGTCAGTTAGTCCTTCAGCCAGTCAGTCAAGCAGTCAGTCATTTAGTCTCAGTCAGTCAGTCATTCAGTCAGTCAGTCAGTCAGGCAGTCAGTCAGTCAGTCAGTCGGTCAGTCCTGTGCAGTCACTTAGTCACTAAAGCAGTCAGTCAGTCTCAGTCAGTCAGTCAGTCAGTCAGTCCAGTCCAGTCTCAGTCAGTCAGTCAGTCAGTCTCGGTCAGTCAGTCAGTCTCGGTCAGTCAGTCAGTCAGTCATTCAGTCAGTCAGTCAGGCAGTCAGTCAGTCGGTCAGCCTTATTCAGTCAGTCTGTCAGTCAGTCAGTCAGTCAGCCTTATTCAGTCAGTCTGTCAGTCATCCTTATGCAGTCAGTCTGTCAGTCAGTCAGTCGGTCAGTCCTGTCCAGTCAGTTAGTCAGTCAAGCAGTCAGTCAGGTAGTCAAGCAGTCAGTCAGTCAGTGTCAGTCAGTCATTTAGTCATTCAGTCAGTCAGTGAAATAGCCAGTCAGAGAGTGAAGCAGTCAGTCAGTCAGTCTCAGTCAGTCAGTTAGTCAGTCAGTCAGTCAGTCAGTCAGTCAGTCCAGTCTCAGTCAGTCAGGCAGTTAGTCAGTCAGTCTCGGTCAGTCAGTGAGTCAGTCAGTCAGTATCAGTCAGTCAGTGAGTCAGTCTGTCAGTCAGGCAGTATCAGTCAGGCAGTAAGACTCCGCTCGACAGAACTCCGATAGCCTAATGGCTAGACCGCTGGTCTTCCAAGCGAGTGGCCTGGGTTCGAGTCCCAGCCGGAGCGAATATCTTCAATGTATATATTTCTTTTCTAATTTGAAAATTCTTTTTTTTTCAATTTCTTTCCTTTGCAATTATTGATTATTTATGTAGGGAAGAAAATTCTGAGTCAGTTTAATTTTTCGACACGAAGATTTCAAAGTGTTTAAATAAACAATTACCAAGGTGCATTTTTTGTTTTTATTATATTTAAAACTCCCACCGACAGAGCTCCCATAGACTAATGGCTAGAGTGTTAGGCTTCCAAGCGAGTGGCCCTGGGTTCGAGTCCCAGCCTGAACGAAAATCATCAATGTATACTTTTACTTTCTAATTTGAAATTTCTTCTTCTTTTTTTTTTAATTTTTCTCTTTTGCAAATATTGATTATTTATGTAGGGAGAAAAATTCTGAGTCAGTTTAATTATTCGACCTGTAAATTTCAAAGTGTTTGAATCAATAATTACCAAGGTGCATTTTTTGTTTTTATTATATTTAAGACTTCCATCGACAGAGCTCCGATAGCCTAATGGCTAGACCGTTGGGTTCCTAGCGCGTGGTACTGGGTTCGAGTCCCGGCCGGAAAGGAAATCTTAAATGCAAATATTTTTTTCTAATTTTATAATTCTTTTTTTTTTATTTTTCCCTTTTGCGAAGTCAGTCAGTCAGTCTGACAGTCAATCAGTCAAGCACTCAGTCATTCAGTCTCAGTCAGTCAGTCCAGTCACTCAGTCAGTCAGTTAGTCCTTCAGCCAGTCAGTCAAGCAGTCAGTCATTTAGTCTCAGTCAGTCAGTCATTCAGTCAGTCAGTCAGTCAGGCAGTCAGTCAGTCAGTCAGTTGGTCAGTCCTGTGCAGTCAGTTAGTCACTAAAGCAGTCAGTCAGTCTCAGTCAGTCAGTCAGTCAGTCAGTCCAGTCCAGTCTCAGTCAGTCAGTCAGTCTCGGTCAGTCATTCAGTCAGTCAGTCAGTCAGGCAGTCAGTCAGTCGGTCAGCCTTATTCAGTCAGTCTGTCAGTCAGTCAGTCAGTCAGCCTTATTCAGTCAGTCTGTCAGTCATCCTTATTCAGTCAGTCTGTCAGTCATCCTTATTCAGTCAGTCTGTCAGTCAGTCAGTCGGTCAGTCCTGTCCAGTCAGTTAGTCAGTCAAGCAGTCAGTCAGGTAGTCAAGCAGTCAGTCAGTCAGTGTCAGTCAGTCATTTAGTCATTCAGCCAGTCAGAGAGTCAAGCAGTCAGTCAGTCAGTCTCAGTCAGTCAGTTAGTCAGTCAGTCAGTCAGTCAGTCAGTACAGTCTCAGTCAGTCAGGCAGTTAGTCAGTCAGTCTCGGTCAGTCAGTGAGTCAGTCAGTCAGTATCAGTCAGTCAGTGAGTCAGTCTGTCAGTCAGGCAGTATCAGTCAGGCAGTAAGACTCCGCTCGATAGAACTCCGATAGCCTAATGGCTAGACCGCTGGTCTTCCAAGCGAGTGGCCTGGGTTCGAGTCCCAGCCGGAGCGAATATCTTCAATGTATATATTTCTTTTCTAATTTGAAAATTCTTTTTTTTTTCAATTTCTTTCCTTTGCAATTATTGATTATTTATGTAGGGAAGAAAATTCTGAGTCAGTTTAATTTTTCGACACGAAGATTTCAAAGTGTTTAAATAAACAATTACCAAGGTGCATTTTTTGTTTTTATTATATTTAAAACTCCCACCGACAGAGCTCCCATAGACTAATGGCTAGAGTGTTAGGCTTCCAAGCGAGTGGCCCTGTGTTCGAGTCCCAGCCTGAACGAAAATCTTCAATGTATACTTTTAGTTTCTAATTTGAAATTTCTTCTTCTTTTTTTTTTTTAATTTTTCTCTTTTGCGAATATTGATTATTTATGTAGGGAGAAAAATTCTGAGTCAGTTTAATTATTCGACCTGTAAATTTCAAAGTGTTTGAATCAATAATTACCAAGGTGCATTTTTTGTTTTTATTATATTTAAGACTTCCATCGACAGAGCTCCGATAGCCTAATGGCTAGACCGTTGGGTTCTAAGCGCGTGGTACTGGGTTCGAGTCCCGGCCGGAACGAAAATCTTCCATGTATATATTTCTCTTCTAATTTGAAGATTCTTTTTTTTTTCAATTTCTTTCTTTTGCAAATATGGATTATTTATGTACGGAAGAAAATTCTGAGTCAGTTTAATCATTCGACCTTTAGATTTCAAAGATTTTAGATCAATAATTACTAAGGTGCATTTTTTGTTTTTATTATAATTAAGACACCGATCAACAGAGATCCGATAGTATATTGGCGAGAGCGTTGGGCTTCCATGAGTGTCGCCCTGGGTTCAAATCCCAGCCGGAAAGGAAATCTTAAATGCAAATATTTTTTTCTAATTGTATAATTCTTTTTTTTTTATTTTTCCCTTTTGCGAAGTCAGTCAGTGAGTCTGACAGTCAATCAGTCAAGCACTCAGTCATTCAGTCTCAGTCAGTCAGTCCAGTCAGTTAGTCCTTCATCCAGTCAGTCAAGCAGTCAGTCATTTAGTCTCAGTCAGTCAGTCATTCAGTCAGGCAGTCAGTCAGTCAGTCAGTCGGTCAGTCCTGTGCAGTCAGTCAGTCATTCAGTCAGTCAGTCAGTCAGGCAGTCAGTCAGTCAGTCAGTCGGTCAGTCCTGTGCAGTCAGTTAGTCACTAAAGCAGTCAGTCAGTCTCAGTCAGTCAGTCAGTCAGTCAGTCCAGTCCAGTCTCAGTCAGTCAGTCAGTCAGTCTCGGTCAGTCAGTCAGTCAGTCAGGCAGTCAGTCAGTCGGTCAGCCTTATTCAGTCAGTCTGTCAGTCAGTCAGTCAGTCAGCCTTATTCAGTCAGTCGGTCAGTCATCCTTATTCAGTCAGTCTGTCAGTCAGTCAGTCAGTCAGCCTTATTCAGTCAGTCTGTCAGTCATCCTTATTCAGTCAGTCTGTCAGTCAGTCAGTCGGTCAGTCCTGTCCAGTCAGTTAGTCAGTCAAGCAGTCAGTCAGGTAGTCAAGCAGTCAGTCAGTCAGTGTCAGTCAGTCATTTAGTCATTCAGTCAGTCAGTGAAATAGCCAGTCAGAGAGTCAAGCAGTCAGTCAGTCAGTCTCAGTCAGTCAGTTAGTCAGTCAGTCAGTCAGTCAGTCAGTCAGTCCAGTCTCAGTCAGTCAGGCAGTTAGTCAGTCAGTGAGTCAGTCAGTCAGTATCAGTCAGTCAGTGAGTCAGTCTGTCAGTCAGGCAGTATCAGTCAGGCAGTAAGACTCCGCTCGACAGAACTCCGATAGCCTAATGGGTAGACCGCTGGTCTTCCAAGCGAGCGGCCTGGGTTCGAGTCCCAGCCGGAGCGAATATCTTCAATGTATATATTTCTTTTCTAATTTGAAAATTCTTTTTTTTTTTCAATTTCTTTCCTTTGCAATTATTGATTATTTATGTAGGGAAGAAAATTCTGAGTCAGTTTAATTTTTCGACACGAAGATTTCAAAGTGTTTAAATAAACAATTACCAAGGTGCATTTTTTGTTTTTATTATATTTAAAACTCCCACCGACAGAGCTCCCATAGACTAATGGCTAGAGTGTTAGGCTTCCAAGCGAGTGGCCCTGGGTTTGAGTCCCAGCCTGAACGAAAATCTTCAATGTATACTTTTAGTTTCTAATTTGAAATTTCTTCTTCTTTTTTTTTTAATTTTTCTCTTTTGCGAATATTGATTATTTATGTAGGGAGAAAAATTCTGAGTCAGTTTAATTATTCGACCTGTAAATTTCAAAGTGTTTGAATCAATAATTACCAAGGTGCATTTTTTGTTTTTATTATATTTAAGACTTCCATCGACAGAGCTACGATAGCCTAATGGCTAGACCGTTGGGTTCCTACCGCGTGGTACTGGGTTCGAGTCCCGGCCGGAAAGGAAATCTTAAATGCAAATATTTTTTTCTAATTTTATAATTCTTTTTTTTTTATTTTTCCCTTTTGCGAAGTCAGTCAGTCAGTCTGACAGTCAATCAGTCAAGCACTCAGTCATTCAGTCTCAGTCAGTCAGTCCAGTCAGTCAGTCACTCAGTCAGTCAGTTAGTCCTTCAGCCAGTCAGTCAAGCAGTCAGTCATTTAGTCTCAGTCAGTCAGTCATTCAGTCAGTCAGTCAGTCAGGCAGTCAGTCAGTCAGTCAGTCAGTCAGTCCTGTGCAGTCAGTTAGTCACTAAAGCAGTCAGTCAGTCTCAGTCAGTCAGTCAGTCAGTCAGTCAGTCCAGTCCAGTCTCAGTCAGTCAGTCAGTCAGTCTCGGTCAGTAAGTCAGTCAGTCATTCAGTCAGTCAGTCAGTCAGGCAGTCAGTCAATCGGTCAGCCTTATTCAGTCAGTCTGTCAGTCAGTCAGTCAGTCAGCCTTATTCAGTCAGTCTGTCAGTCATCCTTATTCAGCCAGTCTGTCAGTCAGTCAGTCGGTCAGTCCTGTCCAGTCAGTTAGTCAGTCAAGCAGTCAGTCAGGTAGTCAAGCAGTCAGTCAGTCAGTGTCAGTCAGTCATTTAGTCATTCAGTCAGTCAGTGAAATAGCCAGTCAGAGAGTCAAGCAGTCAGTCAGTCAGTCTCAGTCAGTCAGTTAGTCAGTCAGTCAGTCAGTCAGTCAGTCAGTCCAGTCTCACTCAGTCAGGCAGTTAGTCAGTCAGTCTCGGTCAGTCAGTGAGTCAGTCAGTCAGTATCAGTTAGTCAGTGAGTCAGTCTGTCAGTCAGGCAGTATCAGTCAGGCAGTAAGACTCCGCTCGACAGAACTCCGATAGCCTAATGGCTAGACCGCTGGTCTTCCAAGCGAGTGGCCTGGGTTCGAGTCCCAGCCGGAGCGAATATCTTCAATGTATATATTTCTTTTCTAATTTGAAAATTCTTTTTTTTTTTTCAATTTCTTTCCTTTGCAATTATTGATTATTTATGTAGGGAAGAAAATTCTGAGTCAGTTTAATTTTTCGACACGAAGATTTCAAAGTGTTTAAATAAACAATTACCAAGGTGCATTTTTTGTTTTTATTATATTTAAAACTCCCACCGACAGAGCTCCCATAGACTAATGGCTAGAGTGTTAGGCTTCCAAGCGAGTGGCCCTGGGTTCGAGTCCCAGCCTGAACGAAAATCTTCAATGTATACTTTTAGTTTTTAATTTGAAATTTCTTCTTCTTTTTTTTAAATTTTTCTCTTTTGCGAATATTGATTATTTATGTAGGGAGAAAAATTCTGAGTCAGTTTAATTATTCGACCTGTAAATTTCAAAGTGTTTGAATCAATAATTACCAAGGTGCATTTTTTGTTTTTATTATATTTAAGACTTCCATCGACAGAGCTCCGATAGCCTAATGGCTAGACCGTTGGGTTCCTAGCGCGTGGTAATGGGTTCGAGTCCCGGCCGGAAAGGAAATCTTAAAATCAAATATTTTTTTCTAATTTTATAATTCTTTTTTTTTTATTTTTCCCTTTTGCGAAGTCAGTCAGTCAGTCTGACAGTCAATCAGTCAAGCACTCAGTCATTCAGTCTCAGTCAGTCAGTCCAGTCAGTCAGTCACTCAGTCAGTCAGTCCAGTCCAGTCTCAGTCAGTCAGTCAGTCAGTCAGTCTCGGTCAGTCAGTCAGTCAGTCATTCATTCAGTCAGTCAGTCAGGCAGTCAGTCAGTCGGTCAGCCTTATTCAGTCAGTCTGTCAGTCAGTCAGTCAGTCAGCCTTATTCAGTCAGTCTGTCAGTCATCCTTATTCAGTCAGTCTGTCAGTCAGTCAGTCGATCAGTCCTGTCCAGTCAGTTAGTCAGTCAAGCAGTCAGTCAGGTAGTCAAGCAGTCAGTCAGTCAGTGTCAGTCAGTCATTTAGTCATTCAGTCAGTCAGTGAAATAGCCAGTCAGAGAGTCAAGCAGTCAGTCAGTCAGTCTCAGTCAGTCAGTTAGTCAGTCAGTCAGTCAGTCAGTCAGTCAGTCCAGTCTCAGTCAGTCAGGCAGTTAGTCAGTCAGTCTCGGTCAGTCAGTGAGTCAGTCAGTCAGTATCAGTCAGTCAGTGAGTCAGTCTGTCAGTCAGGCAGTATCAGTCAGGCAGTAAGACTCCGCTCGACAGAACTCCGATAGCCTAATGGCTAGACCGCTGGTCTTCCAAGCGAGTGGCCTGGGTTCGAGTCCCAGCCGGAGCGAATATCTTCAATGTATATATTTCTTTTCTAATTTGAAAATTCTTTTTTTTTTTCAATTTCTTTCCTTTGCAATTATTGATTATTTATGTAGGGAAGAAAATTCTGAGTCAGTTTAATTTTTCGACACGAAGATTTCAAAGTGTTTAAATAAACAATTACCAAGGTGCATTTTTTGTTTTTATTATATTTAAAACTCCCACCGACAGAGCTCCCATAGACTAATGGCTAGAGTGTTAGGCTTCCAAGCGAATGGCCCTGGGTTCGAGTCCCAGCCTGAACGAAAATCTTCAATGTATACTTTTAGTTTCTAATTTGAAATTTCTTCTTCTTTTTTTTTTAATTTTTCTCTTTTGCGAATATTGATTATTTATGTAGGGAGAAAAATTCTGAGTCAGTTTAATTATTCGACCTGTAAATTTCAAAGTGTTTGAATCAATAATTACCAAGGTGCATTTTTTGTTTTTATTATATTTAAGACTTCCATCGACAGAGCTCCGATAGCCTAATGGCTAGACCGTTGGGTTCCTAGCGCGTGGTACTGGGTTCGAGTCCCGGCCGGAAAGGAAATCTTAAATGCAAATATTTTTTTCTAATTTTATAATTCTTTTTTTTTTATTTTTCCCTTTTGCGAAGTCAGTCAGTCAGTCTGACAGTCAATCAGTCAAGCACTCAGTCATTCAGTCTCAGTCAGTCAGTCCAGTCAGTCAGTCACTCAGTCAGTCAGTTAGTCCTTCAGCCAGTCAGTCAAGCAGTCAGTCATTTAGTCTCAGTCAGTCAGTCATTCAGTCAGTCAGTCAGTCAGGCAGTCAGTCAGTCAGTCGGTCAGTCCTGTGCAGTCAGTTAGTCACTAAAGCAGTCAGTCAGTCTCAGTCAGTCAGTCAGTCAGTCAGTCCAGTCCAGTCTCAGTCAGTCAGTCAGTCAGTCTCGGTCAGTCAGTCAGTCAGTCATTCAGTCAGTCAGTCAGTCAGGCAGTCAGTCAGTCAGTCAGTCATCCTTATTCAGTCAGTCTGTCAGTCAGTCAGTCGGTCAGTCCTGTCCAGTCAGTCGGTCAGTCCTGTCCAGTCAGTTAGTCAGTCAAGCAGTCAGTCAGGTAGTCAAGCAGTCAGTCAGTCAGTGTCAGTCAGTCATTTAGTCATTCAGTCAGTCAGTGAAATAGCCAGTCAGAGGGTCAAGCAGTCAGTCAGTCAGTCTCAGTCAGTCAGTTAGTCAGTCAGTCAGTCAGTCAGTCAGTCAGTCCAGTCTCAGTCAGTCAGGCAGTTAGTCAGTCAGTCTCGGTCAGTCAGTGAGTCAGTCAGTCAGTATCAGTCAGTCAGTGAGTCAGTCTGTCAGTCAGGCAGTATCAGTCAGGCAGTAAGACTCCGCTCGACAGAACTCCGATAGGCTAATGGCTAGACCGCTGGTCTTCCAAGCGAGTGGCCTGGGTTCGAGTCCCAGCCGGAGCGAATATCTTCAATGTATATATTTCTTTTCTAATTTGAAAATTCTTTTTTTTTTCAATTTCTTTCCTTTGCAATTATTGATTATTTATGTAGGGAAGAAAATTCTGAGTCAGTTTAATTTTTCGACACGAAGATTTCAAAGTGTTTAAATAAACAATTACCAAGGTGCATTTTTTGTTTTTATTATATTTAAAACTCCCACCGACAGAGCTCCCATAGACTAATGGCTAGAGTGTTAGGCTTCCAAGCGAGTGGCCCTGGGTTCGAGTCCCAGCCTGAACGAAAATCTGCAATGTATACTTTTAGTTTCTAATTTGAAATTTCTTCTTCTTTTTTTTTTAATTTTTCTCTTTTCCGAATATTGATTATTTATGTAGGGAGAAAAATTCTGAGTCAGTTTAATTATTCGACCTGTAAATTTCAAAGTGTTTGAATCAATAATTACCAAGGTGCATTTTTTGTTTTTATTATATTTAAGACTTCCATCGACAGAGCTCCGATAGCCTAATGGCTAGACCGTTGGGTTCCAAGCGCGTGGTACTGGGTTCGAGTCCCGGCCGGAACGAAAATCTTCCATGTATATATTTCTCTTCTAATTTGAAGATTATTTTTTTTTTTAATTTCTTTCTTTTGCAAATATGGATTATTTATGTACGGAAGAAAATTGTGAGTCAGTTTAATCATTCGACCTTTAGATTTCAAAGATTTTAGATCAATAATTACTAAGGTGCATTTTTTGTTTTTATTATAATTAAGACACCGATCAACAGAGGTCCGATAGTATATTGGCGAGAGCGTTGGGCTTCCATGAGTGTCGCCCTGGGTTCAAATCCCAGCCGGAAAGGAAATCTTGAATGCAAATATTTTTTTCTAATTTTATAATTCTTTTTTTTTTATTTTTCCCTTTTGCGAAGTCAGTCAGTCAGTCTGACAGTCAATCAGTCAAGCACTCAGTCATTCAGTCTCAGTCAGTCAGTCCAGTCAGTCAGTCACTCAGTCAGTCAGTTAGTCCTTCAGCCAGTCAGTCAAGCAGTCAGTCATTTAGTCTCAGTCAGTCAGTCATTCAGTCAGTCAGTCAGTCAGGCAGTCATTCAGTCAGTCAGTCGGTCAGTCCTGTGCAGTCAGTTAGTCACTAAAGCAGTCAGTCAGTCTCAGTCAGTCAGTCAGTCAGTCAGTCAGTCATTCAGTCAGTCAGTCAGTCAGGCAGTCAGTCAGTCGGTCAGCCTTATTCAGTCAGTCTGTCAGTCAGTCAGTCAGTCAGCCTTATTCAGTCAGTCTGTCAGTCATCCTTATTCAGTCAGTCTGTCAGTCAGTCAGTCGGTCAGTCCTGTCCAGTCAGTTAGTCAGTCAAGCAGTCAGTCAGGTAGTCAAGCAGTCAGTCAGGTAGTCAAGCAGTCAGTCAGTCAGTGTCAGTCAGTCATTTAGTCATTCAGTCAGTCAGTGAAATAGCCAGTCAGAGAGTCAAGCAGTCAGTCAGTCAGTCTCAGTCAGTCAGTTAGTCAGTCAGTCAGTCAGTCAGTCAGTCAGTCAGTCAGTCAGTCAGTCAGTCCAGTCTCAGTCAGTCAGGCAGTTAGTCAGTCAGTCTCGGTCAGTCAGTGAGTCAGTCAGTCAGTATCAGTCAGTCAGTGAGTCAGTCTGTCAGTCAGGCAGTATCAGTCAGGCAGTAAGACTCCGCTCGACAGAACTCCGATAGCCTAATGGCTAGACCGCTGGTCTTCCAAGCGAGTGGCCTGGGTTCGAGTCCCAGCCGGAGCGAATATCTTCAATGTATATATTTCTTTTCTAATTTGAAAATTCTTTTTTTTTTTCAATTTCTTTCCTTTGCAATTATTGATTATTTATGTAGGGAAGAAAATTCTGAGTCAGTTTAATTTTTCGACACGAAGATTTCAAAGTGTTTAAATAAACAATTACCAAGGTGCATTTTTTGTTTTTATTATATTTAAAACTCCCACCGACAGAGCTCCCATAGACTAATGGCTAGAGTGTTAGGCTTCCAAGCGAGTGGCCCTGGGTTCGAGTCCCAGCCTGAACGAAAATCTTCAATGTATACTTTTAGTTTCTAATTTGAAATTTCTTCTTCTTTTTTTTTAATTTTTCTCTTTTGCGAATATTGATTATTTATGTAGGGAGAAAAATTCTGAGTCAGTTTAATTATTCGACCTGTAAATTTCAAAGTGTTTGAATAAATAATTACCAAGGTGCATTTTTTGTTTTTATTATATTTAAGACTTCCATCGACAGAGCTCCGATAGCCTAATGGCTAGACCGTTGGGTTCCTAGCGCGTGGTACTGGGTTCGAGTCCCGGCCGGAAAGGAAATCTTAAATGCAAATATTTTTTTCTAATTTTATAATTCTTTTTTTTTTATTTTTCCCTTTTGCGAAGTCAGTCAGTCAGTCTGACAGTCAATCAGTCAAGCACTCAGTCATTCAGTCTCAGTCAGTCAGTCCAGTCAGTCAGTCACTCAGTCAGTCAGTTAGTCCTTCAGCCAGTCAGTCAAGCAGTCAGTCATTTAGTCTCAGTCAGTCAGTCATTCAGTCAGTCAGTCAGTCAGGCAGTCAGTCAGTCAGTCAGTCAGTCGGTCAGTCCTGTGCAGTCAGTTAGTCACTAAAGCAGTCAGTCAGTCTCAGTCAGTCAGTCAGTCAGTCAGTCCAGTCCAGTCTCAGTCAGTCAGTCAGTTAGTCCCGGTCAGTCAGTCAGTCAGTCATTCAGTCAGTCAGTCAGTCAGGCAGTCAGTCAGTCGGTCAGCCTTATTCAGTCAGTCTGTCAGTCAGTCAGTCAGTCAGCCTTATTCAGTCAGTCTGTCAGTCATCCTTATTCAGTCAGTCTGTCAGTCAGTCAGTCGGTCAGTCCTGTCCAGTCAGTTAGTCAGTCAAGCAGTCAGTCAGGTAGTCAAGCAGTCAGTCAGTCAGTGTCAGTCAGTCATTTAGTCATTCAGTCAGTCAGTGAAATAGCCAGTCAGAGAGTCAAGCAGTCAGTCAGTCAGTCTCAGTCAGTCAGTCAGTCCAGTCTCAGTCAGTCAGGCAGTTAGTCAGTCAGTCTCGGTCAGTCAGTGAGTCAGTCAGTCAGTATCAGTCAGTCAGTGAGTCAGTCTGTCAGTCAGGCAGTATCAGTCAGGCAGTAAGACTCCGCTCGACAGAACTCCGATAGCCTAATGGCTAGACCGCTGGTCTTCCAAGCGAGTGGCCTGGGTTCGAGTCCCAGCCGGAGCGAATATCTTCAATGTATATATTTCTTTTCTAATTTGAAAATTCTTTTTTTTTTCAATTTCTTTCCTTTGCAATTATTGATTATTTATGTAGGGAAGAAAATTCTGAGTCAGTTTAATTTTTCGACACGAAGATTTCAAAGTGTTTAAATAAACAATTACCAAGGTGCATTTTTTGTTTTTATTATATTTAAAACTCCCACCGACAGAGCTCCCATAGACTAATGGCTAGAGTGTTAGGCTTCCAAGCGAGTGGCCCTGGGTTCGAGTCCCAGCCTGAACGAAAATCTTCAATGTATACTTTTAGTTTCTAATTTGAAATTTCTTCTTCTTTTTTTTTAATTTTTCTCTTTTGCGAATATTGATTATTTATGTAGGGAGAAAAATTCTGAGTCAGTTTAATTATTCGACCTGTAAATTTCAAAGTGTTTGAATAAATAATTACCAAGGTGCATTTTTTGTTTTTATTATATTTAAGACTTCCATCGACAGAGCTCCGATAGCCTAATGGCTAGACCGTTGGGCTACCAAGCGCGTGGTACTGGGTTCGAGTCCCGGCCGGAACGAAAATCTTCCATGTATATATTTCTCTTCTAATTTGAAGATTCTTTTTTTTTTCAATTTCTTTCTTTTGCAAATATGGATTATTTATGTACGGAAGAAAATTCTGAGTCAGTTTAATCATTCGACCTTTAGATTTCAAAGATTTTAGATCAATAATTACTAAGGTGCATTTTTTGTTTTTATTATAACTAAGACACCGATCAACAGAGATCCGATAGTATATTGGCGAGAGCGTTGGGCTTCCATGAGTGTCGCCCTGGGTTCGAATCCCAGCCGGAAGGAAATCTTAAATGCAAATATTTTTTTCTAATTTTATAATTCTTTTTTTTTTATTTTTCCCTTTTGCGAAGTCAGTCAGTCAGTCTGACAGTCAATCAGTCAAGCACTCAGTCATTCAGTGTCAGTCAGTCAGTTAGTCCTTCAGCCAGTCAGTCAAGCAGTCAGTCATTTAGTCTCAGTCAGTCAGTCATTCAGTCAGTCAGTCAGTCAGGCAGTCAGTCAGTCAGTCAGTCGGTCAGTCCTGTGCAGTCAGTTAGTCACTAAAGCAGTCAGTCAGTCTCAGTCAGTCAGTCAGTCAGTCAGTCCAGTCCAGTCTCAGTCAGTCAGTCAGTCAGTCTCGGTCAGTCAGTCAGTCAGTCATTCAGTCAGTCAGTCAGGCAGTCAGTCAGTCAGTCGGTCAGCCTTATTCAGTCAGTCTGTCAGTCAGTCAGTCAGTCAGCCTTATTCAGTCAGTCTGTCAGTCATCCTTATTCAGTCAGTCTGTCAGTCAGTCAGTCGGTCAGTCCTGTCCAGTCAGTTAGTCAGTCAAGCAGTCAGTCAGGTAGTCAAGCAGTCAGTCAGTCAGTGTCAGTCAGTCATTTAGTCATTCAGTCAGTCAGTGAAATAGCCAGTCAGAGAGTCAAGCAGTCAGTCAGTCAGTCTCAGTCAGTCAGTTAGTCAGTCAGTCAGTCAGTCAGTCAGTCAGTCCAGTCTCAGTCAGTCAGGCAGTTAGTCAGTCAGTCTCGGTCAGTCAGTGAGTCAGTCAGTCAGTATCAGTCAGTCAGTGAGTCAGTCTGTCACTCAGGCAGTATCAGTCAGGCAGTAAGACTCCGCTCGACAGAACTCCGATAGCCTAATGGCTAGCCCGCTGGTCTTCCAAGCGAGTGGCCTGGGTTCGAGTCCCAGCCGGAGCGAATATCTTCAATGTATATATTTCTTTTCTAATTTGAAAATTCTTTTTTTTTTCAATTTCTTTCCTTTGCAATTATTGATTATTTATGTAGGGAAGAAAATTCTGAGTCAGTTTAATTTTTCGACACGAAGATTTCAAAGTGTTTAAATAAACAATTACCAAGGTGCATTTTTTGTTTTTATTATATTTAAAACTCCCACCGACAGAGCTCCCATAGACTAATGGCTAGAGTGTTAGGCTTCCAAGCGAGTGGCCCTGGGTTCGAGTCCCAGCCTTAACGAAAATCTTCAATGTATACTTTTAGTTTCTAATTTGAAATTTCTTCTTCTTTTTTTTTTAATTTTTCTCTTTTGCGAATATTGATTATTTATGTAGGGAGAAAAATTCTGAGTCAGTTTAATTATTCGACCTGTAAATTTCAAAGTGTTTGAATCAATAATTACCAAGGTGCATTTTTTGTTTTTATTATATTTAAGACTTCCATCGACAGACCTTCGATAGCCTAATGGCTAGACCGTTGGGTTCCAAGCGCGTGGTACTGGGTTCGAGTCCCGGCCGGAACGAAAATCTTCCATGTATATATTTCTCTTCTAATTTAAAGATTCTTTTTTTTTCGATTTCTTTCTTTTGCAAATATGGATTATTTATGTACGGAAGAAAATTCTGAGTCAGTTTAATCATTCGACCTTTAGATTTCAAAGATTTTAGATCAATAATTACTAAGGTGCATTTTTTGTTTTTATTATAATTAAGACACCGATCAACAGAGATCTGATAGTATATTGGCGAGAGCGTTGGGCTTCCATGAGTGTCGCCCTCGGTTCAAATCCCAGCCGGAAAGGAAATCTTAAATGCAAATATTTTTTTCTAATTTTATAATTCTTTTTTTTTTATTTTTCCCTTTTGCGAAGTCAGTCAGTCAGTCTGACAGTCAATCAGTCAAGCACTCAGTCATTCAGTCTCAGTCAGTCAGTCCAGTCAGTCAGTCACTCAGTCAGTCAGTTAGTCCTTCAGCCAGTCAGTCAAGCAGTCAGTCATTTAGTCTCAGTCAGTCAGTCATTCAGTCAGTCAGTCAGTCAGGCAGTCAGTCAGTCAGTCAGTCGGTCAGTCCTGTGCAGTCAGTTAGTCACTAAAGCAGTCAGTCAGTCTCAGTCAGTCAGTCAGTCCAGTCCAGTCTCAGTCAGTCAGTCAGTCAGTCTCGGTCAGTCAGTCAGTCAGTCATTCAGTCAGTCAGTCAGTCAGGCAGTCAGTCAGTCGGTCAGCCTTATTCAGTCAGTCTGTCAGTCAGTCAGTCAGTCAGCCTTATTCAGTCAGTCGGTCAGTCATCCTTATTCAGTCAGTCTGTCAGTCAGTCAGTCAGTCAGCCTTATTCAGTCAGTCTGTCAGTCATCCTTATTCAGTCAGTCTGTCAGTCAGTCAGTCGGTCAGTCCTGTCCAGTCAGTTAGTCAGTCAAGCAGTCAGTCAGGTAGTCAAGCAGTCAGTCAGTCAGTGTCAGTCAGTCATTTAGTCATTCAGTCAGTCAGTGAAATAGCCAGTCAGAGAGTCAAGCAGTCAGTCAGTCAGTCTCAGTCAGTCAGTTAGTCAGTCAGTCAGTCAGTCAGTCAGTCCAGTCTCAGTCAGTCAGGCAGTTAGTCAGTCAGTCTCGGTCAGTCAGTGAGTCAGTCAGTCAGTATCAGTCAGTCAGTGAGTCAGTCTGTCAGTCAGGCAGTATCAGTCAGGCAGTAAGACTCCGCTCGACAGAACTCCGATAGCCTAATGGCTAGACCGCTGGTCTTCCAAGCGAGTGGCCTGGGTTCGAGTCCCAGCCGGAGCGAATATCTTCAATGTATATATTTCTTTTCTAATTTGAAAATTCTTTTTTTTTTTTCAATTTCTTTCCTTTGCAATTATTGATTATTTATGTAGGGAAGAAAATTCTGAGTCAGTTTAATTTTTCGACACGAAGATTTCAAAGTGTTTAAATAAACAATTACCAAGGTGCATTTTTTGTTTTTATTATATTTAAAACTCCCACCGACAGAGCTCCCATAGACTAATGGCTAGAGTGTTAGGCTTCCAAGCGAATGGCCCTGGGTTCGAGTCCCAGCCTGAACGAAAATCTTCAATGTATACTTTTAGTTTCTAATTTGAAATTTCTTCTTCTTTTTTTTTAAATTTTTCTCTTTTGCGAATATTGATTATTTATGTAGGGAGAAAAATTCTGAGTCAGTTTAATTATTCGACCTGTAAATTTCAAAGTGTTTGAATCAATAATTACCAAGGTGCATTTTTTGTTTTTATTATATTTAAGACTTCCATCGACAGAGCTCCGATAGCCTAATGGCTAGACCGTTGGGTTCCTAGCGCGTGGTACTGGGTTCGAGTCCCGGCCGGAAAGGAAATCTTAAATGCAAATATTTTTTTCTAATTTTATAATTCTTTTTTTTTTATTTTTCCCTTTTGCGAAGTCAGTCAGTCAGTCTGACAGTCAATCAGTCAAGCACTCAGTCATTCAGTCTCAGTCAGTCAGTCCAGTCAGTCAGTCACTCAGTCAGTCAGTTAGTCCTTCAGCCAGTCAGTCAAGCAGTCAGTCATTTAGTCTCAGTCAGTCAGTCATTCAGTCAGTCAGTCAGTCAGGCAGTCAGTCAGTCAGTCGGTCAGTCCTGTGCAGTCAGTTAGTCACTAAAGCAGTCAGTCAGTCTCAGTCAGTCAGTCAGTCAGTCAGTCCAGTCCAGTCTCAGTCAGTCAGTCAGTCAGTCTCGGTCAGTCAGTCAGTCAGTCATTCAGTCAGTCAGTCAGTCAGGCAGTCAGTCAGTCAGTCAGTCATCCTTATTCAGTCAGTCTGTCAGTCAGTCAGTCGGTCAGTCCTGTCCAGTCAGTCGGTCAGTCCTGTCCAGTCAGTTAGTCAGTCAAGCAGTCAGTCAGGTAGTCAAGCAGTCAGTCAGTCAGTGTCAGTCAGTCATTTAGTCATTCAGTCAGTCAGTGAAATAGCCAGTCAGAGGGTCAAGCAGTCAGTCAGTCAGTCTCAGTCAGTCAGTTAGTCAGTCAGTCAGTCAGTCAGTCCAGTCTCAGTCAGTCAGGCAGTTAGTCAGTCAGTCTCGGTCAGTCAGTGAGTCAGTCAGTCAGTATCAGTCAGTCAGTGAGTCAGTCTGTCAGTCAGGCAGTATCAGTCAGGCAGTAAGACTCCGCTCGACAGAACTCCGATAGGCTAATGGCTAGACCGCTGGTCTTCCAAGCGAGTGGCCTGGGTTCGAGTCCCAGCCGGAGCGAATATCTTCAATGTATATATTCCTTTTCTAATTTGAAAATTCTTTTTTTTTTCAATTTCTTTCCTTTGCAATTATTGATTATTTATGTAGGGAAGAAAATTCTGAGTCAGTTTAATTTTTCGACACGAAGATTTCAAAGTGTTTAAATAAACAATTACCAAGGTGCATTTTTTGTTTTTATTATATTTAAAACTCCCACCGACAGAGCTCCCATAGACTAATGGCTAGAGTGTTAGGCTTCCAAGCGAGTGGCCCTGGGTTCGAGTCCCAGCCTGAACGAAAATCTGCAATGTATACTTTTAGTTTCTAATTTGAAATTTCTTCTTCTTTTTTTTTTTAATTTTTCTCTTTTCCGAATATTGATTATTTATGTAGGGAGAAAAATTCTGAGTCAGTTTAATTATTCGACCTGTAAATTTCAAAGTGTTTGAATCAATAATTACCAAGGTGCATTTTTTGTTTTTATTATATTTAAGACTTCCATCGACAGAGCTCCGATAGCCTAATGGCTAGACCGTTGGGTTCCAAGCGCGTGGTACTGGGTTCGAGTCCCGGCCGGAACGAAAATCTTCCATGTATATATTTCTCTTCTAATTTGAAGATTATTTTTTTTTTAATTTCTTTCTTTTGCAAATATGGATTATTTATGTACGGAAGAAAATTGTGAGTCAGTTTAATCATTCGACCTTTAGATTTCAAAGATTTTAGATCAATAATTACTAAGGTGCATTTTTTGTTTTTATTATAATTAAGACACCGATCAACAGAGGTCCGATAGTATATTGGCGAGAGCGTTGGGCTTCCATGAGTGTCGCCCTGGGTTCAAATCCCAGCCGGAAAGGAAATCTTGAATGCAAATATTTTTTTCTAATTTTATAATTCTTTTTTTTTTATTTTTCCCTTTTGCGAAGTCAGTCAGTCAGTCTGACAGTCAATCAGTCAAGCACTCAGTCATTCAGTCTCAGTCAGTCAGTCCAGTCAGTCAGTCACTCAGTCAGTCAGTTAGTCCTTCAGCCAGTCAGTCAAGCAGTCAGTCATTTAGTCTCAGTCAGTCAGTCATTCAGTCAGTCAGTCAGTCAGGCAGTCATTCAGTCAGTCAGTCGGTCAGTCCTGTGCAGTCAGTTAGTCACTAAAGCAGTCAGTCAGTCTCAGTCAGTCCGTCAGTCAGTCAGTCAGTCATTCAGTCAGTCAGTCAGTCAGGCAGTCAGTCAGTCGGTCAGCCTTATTCAGTCAGTCTGTCAGTCAGTCAGTCAGTCAGCCTTATTCAGTCAGTCTGTCAGTCATCCTTATTCAGTCAGTCTGTCAGTCAGTCAGTCGGTCAGTCCTGTCCAGTCAGTTAGTCAGTCAAGCAGTCAGTCAGGTAGTCAAGCAGTCAGTCAGTCAGTGTCAGTCAGTCATTTAGTCATTCAGTCAGTCAGTGAAATAGCCAGTCAGAGAGTCAAGCAGTCAGTCAGTCAGTCTCAGTCAGTCAGTTAGTCAGTCAGTCAGTCAGTCAGTCAGTCAGTCAGTCAGTCAGTCAGTCAGTCCAGTCTCAGTCAGTCAGGCAGTTAGTCAGTCAGTCTCGGTCAGTCAGTGAGTCAGTCAGTCAGTATCAGTCAGTCAGTGAGTCAGTCTGTCAGTCAGGCAGTATCAGTCAGGCAGTAAGACTCCGCTCGACAGAACTCCGATAGCCTAATGGCTAGACCGCTGGTCTTCCAAGCGAGTGGCCTGGGTTCGAGTCCCAGCCGGAGCGAATATCTTCAATGTATATATTTCTTTTCTAATTTGAAAATTCTTTTTTTTTTTCAATTTCTTTCCTTTGCAATTATTGATTATTTATGTAGGGAAGAAAATTCTGAGTCAGTTTAATTTTTCGACACGAAGATTTCAAAGTGTTTAAATAAACAATTACCAAGGTGCATTTTTTGTTTTTATTATATTTAAAACTCCCACCGACAGAGCTCCCATAGACTAATGGCTAGAGTGTTAGGCTTCCAAGCGAGTGGCCCTGGGTTCGAGTCCCAGCCTGAACGAAAATCTTCAATGTATACTTTTAGTTTCTAATTTGAAATTTCTTCTTCTTTTTTTTTAATTTTTCTCTTTTGCGAATATTGATTATTTATGTAGGGAGAAAAATTCTGAGTCAGTTTAATTATTCGACCTGTAAATTTCAAAGTGTTTGAATAAATAATTACCAAGGTGCATTTTTTGTTTTTATTATATTTAAGACTTCCATCGACAGAGCTCCGATAGCCTAATGGCTAGACCGTTGGGTTCCTAGCGCGTGGTACTGGGTTCGAGTCCCGGCCGGAAAGGAAATCTTAAATGCAAATATTTTTTTCTAATTTTATAATTCTTTTTTTTTTATTTTTCCCTTTTGCGAAGTCAGTCAGTCAGTCTGACAGTCAATCAGTCAAGCACTCAGTCATTCAGTCTCAGTCAGTCAGTCCAGTCAGTCAGTCACTCAGTCAGTCAGTTAGTCCTTCAGCCAGTCAGTCAAGCAGTCAGTCATTTAGTCTCAGTCAGTCAGTCATTCAGTCAGTCAGTCAGTCAGGCAGTCAGTCAGTCAGTCAGTCAGTCGGTCAGTCCTGTGCAGTCAGTTAGTCACTAAAGCAGTCAGTCAGTCTCAGTCAGTCAGTCAGTCAGTCAGTCCAGTCCAGTCTCAGTCAGTCAGTCAGTTAGTCCCGGTCAGTCAGTCAGTCAGTCATTCAGTCAGTCAGTCAGTCAGGCAGTCAGTCAGTCGGTCAGCCTTATTCAGTCAGTCTGTCAGTCAGTCAGTCAGTCAGCCTTATTCAGTCAGTCTGTCAGTCATCCTTATTCAGTCAGTCTGTCAGTCAGTCAGTCGGTCAGTCCTGTCCAGTCAGTTAGTCAGTCAAGCAGTCAGTCAGGTAGTCAAGCAGTCAGTCAGTCAGTGTCAGTCAGTCATTTAGTCATTCAGTCAGTCAGTGAAATAGCCAGTCAGAGAGTCAAGCAGTCAGTCAGTCAGTCTCAGTCAGTCAGTCAGTCAGTCAGTCAGTCCAGTCTCAGTCAGTCAGGCAGTTAGTCAGTCAGTCTCGGTCAGTCAGTGAGTCAGTCAGTCAGTATCAGTCAGTCAGTGAGTCAGTCTGTCAGTCAGGCAGTATCAGTCAGGCAGTAAGGGACTCCGCTCGACAGAACTCCGATAGCCTAATGGCTAGACCGCTGGTCTTCCAAGCGAGTGGCCTGGGTTCGAGTCCCAGCCGGAGCGAATATCTTCAATGTATATATTTCTTTTCTAATTTGAAAATTCTTTTTTTTTTTTCAATTTCTTTCCTTTGCAATTATTGATTATTTATGTAGGGAAGAAAATTCTGAGTCAGTTTAATTTTTCGACACGAAGATTTCAAAGTGTTTAAATAAACAATTACCAAGGTGCATTTTTTGTTTTTATTATATTTAAAACTCCCACCGACAGAGCTCCCATAGACTAATGGCTAGAGTGTTAGGCTTCCAAGCGAGTGGCCCTGGGTTCGAGTCCCAGCCTGAACGAAAATCTTCAATGTATACTTTTAGTTTCTAATTTGAAATTTCTTCTTCTTTTTTTTTAATTTTTCTCTTTTGCGAATATTGATTATTTATGTAGGGAGAAAAATTCTGAGTCAGTTTAATTATTCGACCTGTAAATTTCAAAGTGTTTGAATAAATAATTACCAAGGTGCATTTTTTGTTTTTATTATATTTAAGACTTCCATCGACAGAGCTCCGATAGCCTAATGGCTAGACCGTTGGGTTCCAAGCGCGTGGTACTGGGTTCGAGTCCCGGCCGGAACGAAAATCTTCCATGTATATATTTCTCTTCTAATTTGAAGATTCTTTTTTTTTTCAATTTCTTTCTTTTGCAAATATGGATTATTTATGTACGGAAGAAAATTCTGAGTCAGTTTAATCATTCGACCTTTAGATTTCAAAGATTTTAGATCAATAATTACTAAGGTGCATTTTTTGTTTTTATTATAACTAAGACACCGATCAACAGAGATCCGATAGTATATTGGCGAGAGCGTTGGGCTTCCATGAGTGTCGCCCTGGGTTCGAATCCCAGCCGGAAGGAAATCTTAAATGCAAATATTTTTTTCTAATTTTATAATTCTTTTTTTTTTATTTTTCCCTTTTGCGAAGTCAGTCAGTCAGTCTGACAGTCAATCAGTCAAGCACTCAGTCATTCAGTGTCAGTCAGTCAGTTAGTCCTTCAGCCAGTCAGTCAAGCAGTCAGTCATTTAGTCTCAGTCAGTCAGTCATTCAGTCAGTCAGTCAGTCAGGCAGTCAGTCAGTCAGTCAGTCGGTCAGTCCTGTGCAGTCAGTTAGTCACTAAAGCAGTCAGTCAGTCTCAGTCAGTCAGTCAGTCAGTCAGTCCAGTCCAGTCTCAGTCAGTCAGTCAGTCAGTCTCGGTCAGTCAGTCAGTCAGTCATTCAGTCAGTCAGTCAGGCAGTCAGTCAGTCAGTCGGTCAGCCTTATTCAGTCAGTCTGTCAGTCAGTCAGTCAGTCAGCCTTATTCAGTCAGTCTGTCAGTCATCCTTATTCAGTCAGTCTGTCAGTCAGTCAGTCGGTCAGTCCTGTCCAGTCAGTTAGTCAGTCAAGCAGTCAGTCAGGTAGTCAAGCAGTCAGTCAGTCAGTGTCAGTCAGTCATTTAGTCATTCAGTCAGTCAGTGAAATAGCCAGTCAGAGAGTCAAGCAGTCAGTCAGTCAGTCTCAGTCAGTCAGTTAGTCAGTCAGTCAGTCAGTCAGTCAGTCAGTCCAGTCTCAGTCAGTCAGGCAGTTAGTCAGTCAGTCTCGGTCAGTCAGTGAGTCAGTCAGTCAGTATCAGTCAGTCAGTGAGTCAGTCTGTCACTCAGGCAGTATCAGTCAGGCAGTAAGACTCCGCTCGACAGAACTCCGATAGCCTAATGGCTAGCCCGCTGGTCTTCCAAGCGAGTGGCCTGGGTTCGAGTCCCAGCCGGAGCGAATATCTTCAATGTATATATTTCTTTTCTAATTTGAAAATTCTTTTTTTTTTCAATTTCTTTCCTTTGCAATTATTGATTATTTATGTAGGGAAGAAAATTCTGAGTCAGTTTAATTTTTCGACACGAATATTTCAAAGTGTTTAAATAAACAATTACCAAGGTGCATTTTTTGTTTTTATTATATTTAAAACTCCCACCGACAGAGCTCCCATAGACTAATGGCTAGAGTGTTAGGCTTCCAAGCGAGTGGCCCTGGGTTCGAGTCCCAGCCTTAACGAAAATATTCAATGTATACTTTTAGTTTCTAATTTGAAATTTCTTCTTCTTTTTTTTTTAATTTTTCTCTTTTGCGAATATTGATTATTTATGTAGGGAGAAAAATTCTGAGTCAGTTTAATTATTCGACCTGTAAATTTCAAAGTGTTTGAATCAATAATTACCAAGGTGCATTTTTTGTTTTTATTATATTTAAGACTTCCATCGACAGACCTTCGATAGCCTAATGGCTAGACCGTTGGGTTCCAAGCGCGTGGTACTGGGTTCGAGTCCCGGCCGGAACGAAAATCTTCCATGTATATATTTCTCTTCTAATTTAAAGATTCTTTTTTTTTCGATTTCTTTCTTTTGCAAATATGGATTATTTATGTACGGAAGAAAATTCTGAGTCAGTTTAATCATTCGACCTTTAGATTTCAAAGATTTTAGATCAATAATTACTAAGGTGCATTTTTTGTTTTTATTATAATTAAGACACCGATCAACAGAGATCTGATAGTATATTGGCGAGAGCGTTGGGCTTCCATGAGTGTCGCCCTCGGTTCAAATCCCAGCCGGAAAGGAAATCTTAAATGCAAATATTTTTTTCTAATTTTATAATTCTTTTTTTTTATTTTTCCCTTTTGCGAAGTCAGTCAGTCAGTCTGACAGTCAATCAGTCAAGCACTCAGTCATTCAGTCTCAGTCAGTCAGTCCAGTCAGTCAGTCACTCAGTCAGTCAGTTAGTCCTTCAGCCAGTCAGTCAAGCAGTCAGTCATTTAGTCTCAGTCAGTCAGTCATTCAGTCAGTCAGTCAGTCAGGCAGTCAGTCAGTCAGTCAGTCGGTCAGTCCTGTGCAGTCAGTTAGTCACTAAAGCAGTCAGTCAGTCTCAGTCAGTCAGTCCAGTCCAGTCTCAGTCAGTCAGTCAGTCAGTCAGTCTCGGTCAGTCAGTCAGTCAGTCATTCAGTCAGTCAGTCAGTCAGGCAGTCAGTCAGTCGGTCAGCCTTATTCAGTCAGTCTGTCAGTCGGTCAGCCTTATTCAGTCAGTCTGTCAGTCAGTCAGTCAGTCAGCCTTATTCAGTCAGTCTGTCAGTCATCCTTATTCAGTCAGTCTGTCAGTCAGTCAGTCGGTCAGTCCTGTCCAGTCAGTTAGTCAGTCAAGCAGTCAGTCAGGTAGTCAAGCAGTCAGTCAGTCAGTGTCAGTCAGTCATTTAGTCATTCAGTCAGTCAGTGAAATAGCCAGTCAGAGAGTCAAGCAGTCAGTCAGTCAGTCTCAGTCAGTCAGTTAGTCAGTCAGTCAGTCAGTCAGTCAGTCAGTCCAGTCTCAGTCAGTCAGGCAGTTAGTCAGTCAGTCTCGGTCAGTCAGTGAGTCAGTCAGTCAGTATCAGTCAGTCAGTGAGTCAGTCTGTCAGTCAGGCAGTATCAGTCAGGCAGTAAGACTCCGCTCGACAGAACTCCGATAGCCTAATGGCTAGACCGCTGGTCTTCCAAGCGAGTGGCCTGGGTTCGAGTCCCAGCCGGAGCGAATATCTTCAATGTATATATTTCTTTTCTAATTTGAAAATTCTTTTTTTTTTAATTTCTTTCCTTTGCAATTATTGATTATTTATGTAGGGAAGAAAATTCTGAGTCAGTTTAATTTTTCGACACGAAGATTTCAAAGTGTTTAAATAAACAATTACCAAGGTGCATTTTTTGTTTTTATTATATTTAAAACTCCCACCGACAGAGCTCCCATAGACTAATGGCTAGAGTGTTAGGCTTCCAAGCGAGTGGCCCTGGGTTCGAGTCCCAGCCTGAACGAAAATCTTCAATGTATACTTTTAGTTTCTAATTTGAAATTTCTTCTTCTTTTTTTTTTAATTTTTCTCTTTTGCGAATATTGATTATTTATGTAGGGAGAAAAATTCTGAGTCAGTTTAATTATTCGACCTGTAAATTTCAAAGTGTTTGAATCAATAATTACCAAGGTGCATTTTTTGTTTTTATTATATTTAAGACTTCCATCGACAGAGCTCCGATAGCCTAATGGCTAGACCGTTGGGTTCCAAGCGCGTGGTACTGGGTTCGAGTCCCGGCCGGAACGAAAATCTTCCATGTATATATTTCTCTTCTAATTTGAAGATTCTTTTTTTTTTTCAATTTCTTTCTTTTGCAAATATGGATTATTTATGTACGGAAGGAAATTCTGAGTCAGTTTAATCATTCGACCTTTAGATTTCAAAGATTTTAGATCAATAATTACTAAGGTGCATTTTTGTTTTTATTATAATTAAGACACCGATCAACAGAGATCCGATAGTATATTGGCGAGAGCGTTGGGCTTCCATGAGTGTCGCCCTGGGTTCAAATCCCAGCCGGAAAGGAAATCTTAAATGCAAATATTTTTTTCTAATTTTATAATTCTTTTTTTTTTATTTTTCCCTTTTGCGAAGTCAGTCAGTTAGTCCTTCAGCCAGTCAGTCAAGCAGTCAGTCATTTAGTCTCAGTCAGTCAGTCCAGTCAGTCAGTCACTCAGTCAGTCAGTTAGTCCTTCAGCCAGTCAGTCAAGCAGTCAGTCATTTAGTCTCAGTCAGTCAGTCATTCAGTCAGTCAGTCAGTCAGGCAGTCAGTCACTCAGTCAGTCGGTCAGTCCTGTGCAGTCAGTTAGTCACTAAAGCAGTCAGTCAGTCTCAGTCAGTCAGTCAGTCAGTCAGTCCAGTCCAGTCTCAGTCAGTCAGTCAGTCAGTCTCGGTCAGTCAGTCAGTCAGTCATTCAGTCAGTCAGTCAGTCAGGCAGTCAGTCAGCCTTATTCAGTCAGTCTGTCAGTCATCCTTATTCAGTCAGTCTGTCAGTCAGTCAGTCGGTCAGTCCTGTCCAGTCAGTTAGTCAGTCAAGCAGTCAGTCAGGTAGTCAAGCAGTCAGTCAGTCAGTGTCAGTCAGTCATTTATTCATTCATTCAGTCAGTGAAATAGCCAGTCAGAGAGTCAAGCAGTCAGTCAGTCAGTCTCAGTCAGTCAGTTAGTCAGTCAGTCAGTCAGTCAGTCAGTCAGTCCAGTCTCAGTCAGTCAGGCAGTTAGTCAGTCAGTCTCGGTCAGTCAGAGAGTCAGTCAGTCAGTATCAGTCAGTCAGTGAGTCAGTCTGTCAGTCAGGCAGTATCAGTCAGGCAGTAAGACTCCGCTCGACAGAACTCCGATAGCCTAATGGCTAGACCGCTGGTCTTCCAAGCGAGTGGCCTGGGTTCGAGTCCCAGCCGGAGCGAATATCTTCAATGTATATATTTCTTTTCTAATTTGAAAACTCTTTTTTTTTCAATTTCTTTCCTTTGCAATTATTGATTATTTATGTAGGGAAGAAAATTCTGAGTCAGTTTAATTTTTCGACACGAAGATTTCAAAGTGTTTAAATAAACAATTACCAAGGTGCATTTTTTGTTTTTATTATATTTAAAACTCCCACCGACAGAGCTCCCATAGACTAATGGCTGGAGTGTTAGGCTTCCAAGCGAGTGGCCCTGGGTTCGAGTCCCAGCCTGAACGAAAATCTTCAATGTATACTTTTAGTTTCTAATTTGAAATTTCTTCTTCTTTTTTTTTAATTTTTCTCTTTTGCGAATATTGATTATTTATGTAGGGAGAAAAATTCTGAGTCAGTTTAATTATTCGACCTGTAAATTTCAAAGTGTTTGAATCAATAATTACCAAGGTGCATTTTTTGTTTTTATTATATTTAAGACTTCCATCGCCAGAGCTCCGATAGCCTAATGGCTAGACCGTTGGGTTCCAAGCGCGTGGTACTGGGTTCGAGTCCCGGCCGGAACGAAAATCTTCCATGTATATATTTCTCTTCTAATTTGAAGATTCTTTTTTTTTTCAATTTCTTTCTTTTGCAAATATGGATTATTTATGTACGGAAGAAAATTCTGAGTCAGTTTAATCATTCGACCTTTAGATTTCAAATGTTTTAGATCAATAATTACTAAGGTGCATTTTTTGTTTTTATTATAATTAAGACACCGAGCAACAGAGATCCGATAGTATATTGGCGAGAGCGTTGGGCTTCCATGAGTGTCGCCCTGGGTTCAAATCCCAGCCGGAAAGGAAATCTTAAATGCAAATATTTTTTTCTAATTTTATAATTCTTTTTTTTTTATTTTTCATTTTTGCGAAGTCAGTCAGTCAGTCTGACAGTCAATCAGTCAAGCACTCTGTCATTCAGTCTCAGTCAGTCAGTCCAGTCAGTCAGTCACTCAGTCAGTCAGTTAGTCCTTCAGCCAGTCAGTCAAGCAGTCAGTCATTTAGTCTCAGTCAGTCAGTCATTCAGTCAGTCAGTCAGTCAGGCAGTCAGTCAGTCAGTCAGTCGGTCAGTCCTGTGCAGTCAGTTAGTCACTAAAGCAGTCAGTCAGTCTCAGTAAGTCAGTCAGTCTCGGTCAGTCAGTAAGTCAGTCATTCAGTCAGTCAGTCAGTCAGGCGGTCAGTCAGTCGGTCAGCCTTATTCAGTCAGTCTGTCAGTCAGTCAGTCAGTCAGCCTTATTCAGTCAGTCTGTCAGTCATCCTTATTCAGTCAGTCTGTCAGTCAGTCAGTCGGTCAGTCCTGTCCAGTCAGTCAGTCAAGCAGTCAGTCAGGTAGTCAAGCAGTCAGTCAGTCAGTGTCAGTCAGTCATTTAGTCATTCAGTCAGTCAGTGAAATAGCCAGTCAGAGAGTCAAGCAGTCAGTCAGTCAGTCAGTCAGTCAGTCAGTCCAGTCTCAGTCAGTCAGGCAGTTAGTCAGTCAGTCTCGGTCAGTCAGTGAGTCAGTCAGTCAGTATCAGTCAGTCAGTGAGTCAGTCTGTCAGTCAGGCAGTATCAGTCAGGCAGTAAGACTCCGCTCGACAGAACTCCGATAGCCTAATGGCTAGACCGCTGGTCTTCCAAGAGAGTGGCCTGGGTTCGAGTCCCAGCCGGAGCGAATATCTTCAATGTATATATTTCTTTTCTAATTTGAAAATTATTTTTTTTTTCAATTTCTTTCCTTTGCAATTATTGATTATTTATGTAGGGAAGAAAATTCTGAGTCAGTTTAATTTTTCGACACGAAGATTTCAAAGTGTTTAAATAAACAATTACCAAGGTGCATTTTTTGTTTTTATTATATTTAAAACTCCCACCGACAGAGCTCCCATAGACAAATGGCTAGAGTGTTAGGCTTCCAAGCGAGTGGCCCTGGGTTCGAGTCCCAGCCTGAACGAAAATCTTCAATGTATACTTTTAGTTTCTAATTTGAAATTTCTTCTTCTTTTTTTTTTAATTTTTCTCTTTTGCGAATATTGATTATTTATGTAGGGAGAAAAATTCTGAGTCAGTTTAATTATTCGACCTGTAAATTTCAAAGTGTTTGAATCAATAATTACCAAGGTGCATTTTTTGTTTTTATTATATTTAAGACTTCCATCGACAGAGCTCCGATAGCCTAATGGCTAGACCGTTGGGTTCCAAGCGCGTGGTACTGGGTTCGAGTCCCGGCCGGAACGAAAATCTTCCATGTATATATTTCTCTTCTAATTTGAAGATTCTTTTTTTTTTCAATTTCTTTCTTTTGCAAATATGGATTATTTATGTACGGAAGAAAATTCTGAGTCAGTTTAATCATTCGACCTTTAGATTTCAAAGATTTTAGATCAATAATTACTAAGGTGCATTTTTTGTTTTTATTATAATTAAGACACCGATCAACAGAGATCCGATAGTATATTGGCGAGAGCGTTGGGCTTCCATGAGTGTCGCCCTGGGTTCAAATCCCAGCCGGAAAGGAAATCTTAAATGCAAATATTTTTTTCTAATTTTATAATTCTTTTTTTTTTATTTTTCATTTTTGCGAAGTCAGTCAGTCAGTCTGACAGTCAATCAGTCAAGCACTCAGTCATTCAGTCTCAGTCAGTCAGTCCAGTCAGTCAGTCACTCAGTCAGTCAGTTAGTCCTTCAGCCAGTCAGTCAAGCAGTCAGTCATTTAGTCTCAGTCAGTCAGTCATTCAGTCAGTCAGTCAGTCAGTCAGTCGGTCAGTCCTGTGCAGTCAGTTAGTCACTAAAGCAGTCAGTCAGTCTCAGTCAGTCAGTCAGTCAGTCAGTCCAGTCCAGTCTCAGTCAGTCAGTCAGTCAGTCTCGGTCAGTCAGTAAGTCAGTCATTCAGTCAGTCAGTCAGTCAGGCAGTCAGTCAGTCGGTCAGCCTTATTCAGTCAGTCTGTCAGTCAGTCAGTCAGTCAGCCTTATTCAGTCAGTCTGTCAGTCATCCTTATTCAGTCAGTCTGTCAGTCAGTCAGTCGGTCAGTCCTGTCCAGTCAGTTAGTCAGTCAAGCAGTCAGTCAGGTAGTCAAGCAGTCAGTCAGTCAGTGTCAGTCAGTCATTTAGTCATTCAGTCAGTCAGTGAAATAGCCAGTCAGAGAGTCAAGCAGTCAGTCACTCAGTCAGTCAGTCAGTCAGTCCAGTCTCAGTCAGTCAGGCAGTTAGTCAGTCAGTCTCGGTCAGTCAGTGAGTCAGTCAGTCAGTATCAGTCAGTCAGTGAGTCAGTCTGTCAGTCAGGCAGTATCAGTCAGGCAGTAAGACTCCGCTCGACAGAACTCCGATAGCCTAATGGCTAGACCGCTGGTCTTCCAAGCGAGTGGCCTGGGTTCGAGTCCCAGCCGGAGCGAATATCTTCAATGTATATATTTCTTTTCTAATTTGAAAATTCTTTTTTTTTTCAATTTCTTTCCTTTGCAATTATTGATTATTTATGTAGGGAAGAAAATTCTGAGTCAGTTTAATTTTTCGACACGAAGATTTCAAAGTGTTTAAATAAACAATTACCAAGGTGCATTTTTTGTTTTTATTATATTAAAAACTCCCACCGACAGAGCTCCCATAGACTAATGGCTAGAGTGTTAGGCTTCCAAGCGAGTGGCCCTGGGTTCGAGTCCCAGCCTGAACGAAAATCTTCAATGTATACTTTTAGTTTCTAATTTGAAATTTCTTCTTCTTTTTTTTTAATTTTTCTCTTTTGCGAATATTGATTATTTATGTAGGGAGAAAAATTCTGAGTCAGTTTAATTATTCGACCTGTAAATTTCAAAGTGTTTGAATCAATAATTACCAAGGTGCATTTATTGTTTTTATTATATTTAAGACTTCCATCGACAGAGCTCCGATAGCCTAATGGCTAGACCGTTGGGTTCCTAGCGCGTGGTACTGGGTTCAAGTCCCGGCCGGAAAGGAAATCTTAAATGCAAATATTTTTTTATAATTCTTTTTTTTTTTATTTTTCCCTTTTGCGAAGTCAGTCAGTCAGTCTGACAGTCAATCAGTCAAGCACTCAGTCATTCAGTCTCAGTCAGTCAGTCCAGTCAGTCAGTCACTCAGTCAGTCAGTTAGTCCTTCAGCCAGTCAGTCAAGCAGTCAGTCATTTAGTCTCAGTCAGTCAGTCATTCAGTCAGTCAGTCAGTCAGGCAGTCAGTCAGTCAGTCAGTCGGTCAGTCCTGTGCAGTCAGTTAGTCACTAAAGCAGTCAGTCAGTCTCAGTCAGTCAGTCAGTCAGTCAGTCCAGTCCAGTCTCAGTCAGTCAGTCAGTCAGTCTCGGTCAGTCAGTCAGTCAGTCATTCAGTCAGTCAGTCAGTCAGGCAGTCAGTCAGTCGTTCAGCCTTATTCAGTCAGTCTGTCAGTCAGTCAGTCTGTCAGTCAGCCTTATTCAGTCAGTCTGTCAGTCAGTCAGTCTGTCAGTCAGCCTTATTCAGTCAGTCTGTCAGTCAGTCAGTCGGTCAGTCCTGTCCAGTCAGTTAGTCAGTCAAGCAGTCAGTCAGGTAGTCAAGCAGTCAGTCAGTCAGTGTCAGTCAGTCATTTAGTCATTCAGTCAGTCAGTGAAATAGCCAGTCAGAGAGTCAAGCAGTCAGTCAGTCAGTCTCAGTCAGTCAGTTAGTCAGTCAGTCAGTCAGTCAGTCAGTCAGTCCAGTCTCAGTCAGTCAGGCAGTTAGTCAGTCAGCCTCGGTCAGTCAGTGAGTCAGTCAGTCAGTATCAGTCAGTCAGTGAGTCAGTCTGTCAGTCAGGCAGTATCAGTCAGGCAGTAAGACTCCGCTCGACAGAACTCCGATAGCCTAATGGCTAGACCGCTGGTCTTCCAAGCGAGTGGCCTGGGTTCGAGTCCCAGCCGGAGCGAATATCTTCAATGTATATATTTCTTTTCTAATTTGAAAATTCTTTTTTTTTTTAATTTCTTTCCTTTGCAATTATTGATTATTTATGTAGGGAAGAAAATTCTGAGTCAGTTTAATTTTTCGACACGAAGATTTCAAAGTGTTTAAATAAACAATTACCAAGGTGCATTTTTTGTTTTTATTATATTTAAAACTCCCACCGACAGAGCTCCCATAGACTAATGGCTAGAGTGTTAGGCTTCCAAGCGAGTGGCCCTGGGTTCGAGTCCCAGCCTGAACGAAAATCTTCAATGTATACTTTTAGTTTCTAATTTGAAATTTCTTCTTCTTTTTTTTTTAATTTTTCTCTTTTGCGAATATTGATTATTTATGTAGGGAGAAAAATTCTGAGTCAGTTTAATTATTCGACCTGTAAATTTCAAAGTGTTTGAATCAATAATTACCAAGGTGCATTTTTTGTTTTTATTATATTTAAGACTTCCATCGACAGAGCTCCGATAGCCTAATGGCTAGACCGTTGGGTTCCAAGCGCGTGGTACTGGGTTCGAGTCCCGGCCGGAACGAAAATCTTCCATGTATATATTTCTCTTCTAATTTGAAGATTCTTTTTTTTTTCAATTTCTTTCTTTTGCAAATATGGATTATTTATGTACGGAAGAAAATTCTGAGTCAGTTTAATCATTCGACCTTTAGATTTCAAAGATTTTAGATCAATAATTACTAAGGTGCATTTTTTGTTTTTATTATAATTAAGACACCGATCAACAGAGATCCGATAGTATATTGGCGAGAGCGTTGGGCTTCCATGAGTGTCGCCCTGGGTTCAAATCCCAGCCGGAAAGGAAATCTTAAATGCAAATATTTTTTTCTAATTTTATAATTCTTTTTTTTTTTTATTTTTCATTTTTGCGAAGTCAGTCAGTCAGTCTGACAGTCAATCAGTCAAGCACTCAGTCATTCAGTCTCAGTCAGTCAGTCCAGTCAGTCAGTCAGTCAGTCAGTCAGTTAGTCCTTCAGCCAGTCAGTCATTTAGTCTCAGTCAGTCAGTCATTCAGTCAGTCAGTCAGTCAGGCAGTCAGTCAGTCAGTCAGTCGGTCAGTCCTGTGCAGTCAGTTAGTCACTAAAGCAGTCAGTCAGTCTCAGTCAGTCAGTCAGTCAGTCAGTCCAGTCCAGTCTCAGTCAGTCAGTCAGTCAGTCTCGGTCAGTCAGTAAGTCAGTCATTCAGTCAGTCAGTCAGTCAGGCAGTCAGTCAGTCGGTCAGCCTTATTCAGTCAGTCTGTCAGTCAGTCAGTCAGTCAGCCTTATTCATTTAGTCTGTCGGTCATCCTTATTCAGTCAGTCTGTCAGTCAGTCAGTCGGTCAGTCCTGCCCAGTCAGTTAGTCAGTCAAGCAGTCAGTCAGGTAGTCAAGCAGTCAGTCAGTCAGTCAGTCAGTCAGTCAGTCCAGTCTCAGTCAGTCAGGCAGTTAGTCAGTCAGTCTCGGTCAGTCAGTGAGTCAGTCAGTCAGTATCAGTCAGTCAGTGAGTCAGTCTGTCAGTCAGGCAGTATCAGTCAGGCAGTAAGACTCCGCTCGACAGAACTCCGATAGCCTAATGGCTAGACCGCTGGTCTTCCAAGCGAGTGGCCTGGGTTCGAGTCCCAGCCGGAGCGAATATCTTCAATGTATATATTTCTTTTCTAATTTGAAAATTCTTTTTTTTTTTCAATTTCTTTCCTTTGCAATTATTGATTATTTATGTAGGGAAGAAAATTCTGAGTCAGTTTAATTTTTCGACACGAAGATTTCAAAGTGTTTAAATAAACAATTACCAAGGTGCATTTTTTGTTTTTATTATATTAAAAACTCCCACCGACAGAGCTCCCATACACTAATGGCTAGAGTGTTAGGCTTCCAAGCGAGTGGCCCTGGGTTCGAGTCCCAGCCTGAACGAAAATCTTCAATGTATACTTTTAGTTTCTAATTTGAAATTTCTTCTTCTTTTTTTTTAATTTTTCTCTTTTGCGAATATTGATTATTTATGTAGGGAGAAAAATTCTGAGTCAGTTTAATTATTCGACCTGTAAATTTCAAAGTGTTTGAATCAATAATTACCAAGGTGCATTTTTTGTTTTTATTATATTTAAGACTTCCATCGACAGAGCTCCGATAGCCTAATGCTAGACCGTTGGGTTCCTAGCGCGTGGTACTGGGTTCGAGTCCCGGCCGGAAAGGAAATCTTAAATGCAAATATTTTTTTATAATTCTTTTTTTTTATTTTTCCCTTTTGCGAAGTCAGTCAGTCAGTCTGACAGTCAATCAGTCAAGCACTCAGTCGTTCAGTCTCAGTCAGTCAGTCCAGTCAGTCAGTCACTCAGTCAGTCAGTTAGTCCTTCAGCCAGTCAGTCAAGCAGTCAGTCATTTAGTCTCAGTCAGTCAGTCATTCAGTCAGTCAGTCAGTCAGGCAGTCAGTCAGTCAGTCAGTCTGTCAGTCAGCCTTATTCAGTCAGTCTGTCAGTCAGTCAGTCTGTCAGTCAGCCTTATTCAGTCAGTCTGTCAGTCAGTCAGTCGGTCAGTCCTGTCCAGTCAGTTAGTCAGTCAAGCAGTCAGTCAGGTAGTCAAGCAGTCAGTCAGTCAGTGTCAGTCAGTCATTTAGTCATTCAGTCAGTCAGTGAAATAGCCAGTCAGAGAGTCAAGCAGTCAGTCAGTCAGTCTCAGTCAGTCAGTTAGTCAGTCAGTCAGTCAGTCAGTCAGTCAGTCCAGTCTCAGTCAGTCAGGCAGTTAGTCAGTCAGTCTCGGTCAGTCAGTGAGTCAGTCAGTCAGTATCAGTCAGTCAGTGAGTCAGTCTGTCAGTCAGGCAGTAAGACTCCGCTCGACAGAACTCCGATAGCCTAATGGCTAGACCGCTGGTCTTCCAAGCGAGTGGCCTGGGTTCGAGTCCCAGCCGGAGCGAATATCTTCAATGTATATATTTCTTTTCTAATTTGAAAATTCTTTTTTTTTTCAATTTCTTTCCTTTGCAATTATTGATTATTTATGTAGGGAAGAAAATTCTGAGTCAGTTTAATTTTTCGACACGAAGATTTCAAAGTGTTTAAATAAACAATTACCAAGGTGCATTTTTTGTTTTTATTATATTTAAAACTCCCACCGACAGAGCTCCCATAGACTAATGGCTAGAGTGTTAGGCTTGAAAGCGAGTGGCCCTGGGTTCGAGTCCCAGCCTGAACGAAAATCTTCAATGTATACTTTTAGTTTCTAATTTGAAATTTCTTCTTCTTTTTTTTTAAATTTTTCTCTTTTGCGAATATTGATTATTTATGTAGGGAGAAAAATTCTGAGTCAGTTTAATTATTCGACCTGTAAATTTCAAAGTGTTTGAATCAATAATTACCAAGGTGCATTTTTTGTTTTTATTATATTTAAGACTTCCATCGACAGAGCTCCGATAGCCTAATGGCTAGACCGTTGGGTTCCAAGCGCGTGGTACTGGGTTCGAGTCCCGGCCGGAACGAAAATCTTCCATGTATATATTTCTCTTCTAATTTGAAGATTCTTTTTTTTTTCAATTTCTTTCTTTTGCAAATATGGATTATTTATGTACGGAAGAAAATTCTGAGTCAGTTTAATCATTCGACCTTTAGATTTCAAAGATTTTAGATCAATAATTACTAAGGTGCATTTTTTGTTTTTATTATAATTAAGACACCGATCAACAGAGATCCGATAGTATATTGGCGAGAGCGTTGGGCTTCCATGAGTGTCGCCCTGGGTTCAAATCCCAGCCGGAAAGGAAATCTTAAATGCAAATATTTTTTTCTAATTTTATAATTCTTTTTTTTTTTATTTTTCATTTTTGCGAAGTCAGTCAGTCAGTCTGACAGTCAATCAGTCAAGCACTCAGTCATTCAGTCTCAGTCAGTCAGTCCAGTCAGTCAGTCACTCAGTCAGTCAGTTAGTCCTTCAGCCAGTCAGTCATTTAGTCTCAGTCAGTCAGTCATTCAGTCAGTCAGTCAGTCAGGCAGTCAGTCAGTCAGTCAGTCGGTCAGTCCTGTGCAGTCAGTTAGTCACTAAAGCAGTCAGTCAGTCTCAGTCAGTCAGTCAGTCAGTCAGTCCAGTCCAGTCTCAGTCAGTCAGTCAGTCAGTCTCGGTCAGTCAGTAAGTCAGTCATTCAGTCAGTCAGTCAGTCAGGCAGTCAGTCAGTCGGTCAGCCTTATTCAGTCAGTCTGTCAGTCAGTCAGTCAGTCAGCCTTATTCATTTAGTCTGTCGGTCATCCTTATTCAGTCAGTCTGTCAGTCAGTCAGTCGGTCAGTCCTGCCCAGTCAGTTAGTCAGTCAAGCAGTCAGTCAGGTAGTCAAGCAGTCAGTCAGTCAGTCAGTCAGTCAGTCAGTCCAGTCTCAGTCAGTCAGGCAGTTAGTCAGTCAGTCTCGGTCAGTCAGTGAGTCAGTCAGTCAGTATCAGTCAGTCAGTGAGTCAGTCTGTCAGTCAGGCAGTATCAGTCAGGCAGTAAGACTCCGCTCGACAGAACTCCGATAGCCTAATGGCTAGACCGCTGGTCTTCCAAGCGAGTGGCCTGGGTTCGAGTCCCAGCCGGAGCGAATATCTTCAATGTATATATTTCTTTTCTAATTTGAAAATTCTTTTTTTTTTTTCAATTTCTTTCCTTTGCAATTATTGATTATTTATGTAGGGAAGAAAATTCTGAGTCAGTTTAATTTTTCGACACGAAGATTTCAAAGTGTTTAAATAAACAATTACCAAGGTGCATTTTTTGTTTTTATTATATTAAAAACTCCCACCGACAGAGCTCCCATACACTAATGGCTAGAGTGTTAGGCTTCCAAGCGAGTGGCCCTGGGTTCGAGTCCCAGCCTGAACGAAAATCTTCAATGTATACTTTTAGTTTCTAATTTGAAATTTCTTCTTCTTTTTTTTTAATTTTTCTCTTTTGCGAATATTGATTATTTATGTAGGGAGAAAAATTCTGAGTCAGTTTAATTATTCGACCTGTAAATTTCAAAGTGTTTGAATCAATAATTACCAAGGTGCATTTTTTGTTTTTATTATATTTAAGACTTCCATCGACAGAGCTCCGATAGCCTAATGGCTAGACCGTTGGGTTCCTAGCGCGTGGTACTGGGTTCGAGTCCCGGCCGGAAAGGAAATCTTAAATGCAAATATTTTTTTATAATTCTTTTTTTTTATTTTTCCCTTTTGCGAAGTCAGTCAGTCAGTCTGACAGTCAATCAGTCAAGCACTCAGTCGTTCAGTCTCAGTCAGTCAGTCCAGTCAGTCAGTCACTCAGTCAGTCAGTTAGTCCTTCAGCCAGTCAGTCAAGCAGTCAGTCATTTAGTCTCAGTCAGTCAGTCATTCAGTCAGTCAGTCAGTCAGGCAGTCAGTCAGTCAGTCAGTCTGTCAGTCAGCCTTATTCAGTCAGTCTGTCAGTCAGTCAGTCTGTCAGTCAGCCTTATTCAGTCAGTCTGTCAGTCAGTCAGTCGGTCAGTCCTGTCCAGTCAGTTAGTCAGTCAAGCAGTCAGTCAGGTAGTCAAGCAGTCAGTCAGTCAGTGTCAGTCAGTCATTTAGTCATTCAGTCAGTCAGTGAAATAGCCAGTCAGAGAGTCAAGCAGTCAGTCAGTCAGTCTCAGTCAGTCAGTTAGTCAGTCAGTCAGTCAGTCAGTCAGTCAGTCCAGTCTCAGTCAGTCAGGCAGTTAGTCAGTCAGTCTCGGTCAGTCAGTGAGTCAGTCAGTCAGTATCAGTCAGTCAGTGAGTCAGTCTGTCAGTCAGGCAGTAAGACTCCGCTCGACAGAACTCCGATAGCCTAATGGCTAGACCGCTGGTCTTCCAAGCGAGTGGCCTGGGTTCGAGTCCCAGCCGGAGCGAATATCTTCAATGTATATATTTCTTTTCTAATTTGAAAATTCTTTTTTTTTTCAATTTCTTTCCTTTGCAATTATTGATTATTTATGTAGGGAAGAAAATTCTGAGTCAGTTTAATTTTTCGACACGAAGATTTCAAAGTGTTTAAATAAACAATTACCAAGGTGCATTTTTTGTTTTTATTATATTTAAAACTCCCACCGACAGAGCTCCCATAGACTAATGGCTAGAGTGTTAGGCTTGAAAGCGAGTGGCCCTGGGTTCGAGTCCCAGCCTGAACGAAAATCTTCAATGTATACTTTTAGTTTCTAATTTGAAATTTCTTCTTCTTTTTTTTTTAATTTTTCTCTTTTGCGAATATTGATTATTTATGTAGGGAGAAAAATTCTGAGTCAGTTTAATTATTCGACCTGTAAATTTCAAAGTGTTTGAATCAATAATTACCAAGGTGCATTTTTTGTTTTTATTATATTTAAGACTTCCATCGACAGAGCTCCGATAGCCTAATGGCTAGACCGTTGGGTTCCAAGCGCGTGGTACTGGGTTCGAGTCCCGGCCGGAACGAAAATCTTCCATGTATATATTTCTCTTCTAATTTGAAGATTCTTTTTTTTTTCAATTTCTTTCTTTTGCAAATATGGATTATTTATGTACGGAAGAAAATTCTGAGTCAGTTTAATCATTCGACCTTTAGATTTCAAAGATTTTAGATCAATAATTACTAAGGTGCATTTTTTGTTTTTATTATAATTAAGACACCGATCAACAGAGATCCGATAGTATATTGGCGAGAGCGTTGGGCTTCCATGAGTGTCGCCCTGGGTTCAAATCCCAGCCGGAAAGGAAATCTTAAATGCAAATATTTTTTTCTAATTTTATAATTCTTTTTTTTTTATTTTTCCCTTTTGCGAAGTCAGTCAGTCAGTCTGACAGTCAATCAGTCAAGCACTCAGTCATTCAGTCTCAGTCAGTCAGTCCAGTCAGTCAGTCACTCAGTCAGTCAGTTAGTCCTTCAGCCAGTCAGTCAAGCAGTCAGTCATTTAGTCTCAGTCAGTCAGTCAGTCAGTCAGTCAGTCAGTCCGGCAGTCAGTCAGTCAGTCAGTCGGTCAGTCCTGTGCAGTCAGTTAGTCACTAAAGCAGTCAGTCAGTCTCAGTCAGTCAGTCAGTCAGTCAGTCCAGTCCAGTCTCAGTCAGTCAGACAGTCAGTCTCGGTCAGTCAGTCAGTCAGTCATTCAGTCAGTCAGTCAGTCAGGCAGTCAGTCAGTCGGTCAGCCTTATTCAGTCAGTCAGTCAGTCAGCCTTATTCAGTCAGTCTGTCAGTCATCCTTATTCAGTCAGTCTGTCAGTCAATCAGTCGGTCTGTCCTGTCCAGTCAGTTAGTCAAGCAGTCAGTCAGGTAGTCAAGCAGTCAGTCAGTCAGTGTCAGTCAGTCAGTTAGTCAGTCAGTCAGTCAGTCAGTCAGTCAGTCCAGTCTCAGTCAGTCAGGCAGTTAGTCAGTCAGTCTCGGTCAGTCAGTGAGTCAGTCAGTCAGTAGCAGTCAGTCAGTTAGTCACTAAAGCAGTCAGTTAGTCACTAAAGCAGTCAGTCAGTCTCAGTCAGTCAGTCAGTCAGTCAGTCCAGTCCAGTCTCAGTCAGTCAGTCAGTCAGTCTCGGTCAGTCAGTGAGTCAGTCAGTCAGTAGCAGTCAGTCAGTGAGTCAGTCTGTCAGTCAGGCAGTATCAGTCAGGCAGTAAGACTCCGCTCGACAGAACTCCGATAGCCTAATGGCTAGACCGCTGGTCTTCCAAGCGAGTGGCCTGGGTTCGAGTCCCAGCCGGAGCGAATATCTTCAATGTATATATTTCTTTTCTAATTTGAAAATTCTTTTTTTTTTCAATTTCTTTCCTTTGCAATTATTGATTATTTATGTAGGGAAGAAAATTCTGAGTCAGTTTAATTTTTCGACACGAAGATTTCAAAGTGTTTAAATAAACAATTACCAAGGTGCATTTTTTGTTTTTATTATATTTAAAACTCCCACCGACAGAGCTCCCATAGACTAATGGCTAGAGTGTTAGGCTTCCAAGTGAGTGGCCCTGGGTTCGAGTCCCAGCCTGAACGAAAATCTTCAATGTATACTTTTAGTTTCTAATTTGAAATTTCTTCTTCTTTTTTTTTTTAATTTTTCTCTTTTGCGAATATTGATTATTTATGTAGGGAGAAAAATTCTGAGTCCGTTTAATTATTCGACCTGTAAATTTCAAAGTGTTTGAATCAATAATTACCAAGGTGCATTTTTTGTTTTTATTATATTTAAGACTTCCATCGACAGAGCTCCGATAGCCTAATGGCTAGACCGTTGGGTTCCTAGCGCGTGGTACTGGGTTCGAGTCCCGGCCGGAACGAAAATCTTCCATGTATATATTTCTCTTCTAATTTGAAGATTCTTTTTTTTTTCAATTTCTTTCTTTTGCAAATATGGATTATTTATGTACGGAAGAAAATTCTGAGTCAGTTTAATCATTCGACATTTAGATTTCAAAGATTTTAGATCAATAATTACTAAGGTGCATTTTTTGTTTTTATTATAATTAAGACACCGATCAACAGAGATCCGATAGTATATTGGCGAGAGCGTTGGGCTTCCATGAGTGTCGCCCTGGGTTCAAATCCCAGCCGGAATGGAAATCTTAAATGCAAACATTTTTTTCTAATTTTATAATTCTTTTTTTTTATTTTTCCCTTTTGCGAAGTCAGTCAGTCAGTCTGACAGTCAATCAGTCAAGCACTCAGTCATTCAGTCTCAGTCAGTCAGTCCAGTCAGTCAGTCACTCAGTCAGTCAGTTAGTCCTTCAGCCAGTCAGTCAAGCAGTCAGTTATTAGTCTCAGTCAGTCAGTCATTCAGTCAGTCAGTCAGTCAGGCAGTCAGTCAGTCAGTCGGTCAGTCCTGTGCAGTCAGTCAGTCACTAAAGCAGTCAGTCAGTCTCAGTCAGTCAGTCAGTCAGTCAGTCCAGTCCAGTCTCAGTCAGTCAGTCAGTCAGTCTCGGTCAGTCAGTCAGTCAGTCATTCAGTCAGTCAGTCAGTCAGGCAGTCAGTCAGTCGGTCAGCCTTATTCAGTCAGTCTGTCAGTCAGTCAGTCAGTCAGCCTTATTCAGTCAGTCTGTCAGTCATCCTTATTCAGTCAGTCTGTCAGTCAGTCAGTCGGTCAGTCCTGTCCAGTCAGTTAGTCAGTCAAGCAGTCAGTCAGGTAGTCAAGCAGTCAGTCAGTCAGTGTCAGTCAGTCATTTAGTCATTCAGTCAGTCAGTGAAATAGCCAGTCAGAGAGTCAAGCAGTCAGTCAGTCAGTCAGTCAGTCAGTCAGTCCAGTCTCAGTCAGTCAGGCAGTTAGTCAGTCAGTCTCGGTCAGTCAGTGAGTCAGTCAGTCAGTATCAGTCAGTCAGTGAGTCAGTCTGTCAGTCAGGCAGTATCAGTCAGGCAGTAAGACTCCGCTCGACAGAACTCCGATAGCCTAATGGCTAGACCGCTGGTCTTCCAAGCGAGTGGCCTGGGTTCGAGTCCCAGCCGGAGCGAATATCTTCAATGTATATATTTCTTTTCTAATTTGAAAATTCTTTTTTTTTTTTCAATTTCTTTCCTTTGCAATTATTGATTATTTATGTAGGGAAGAAAATTCTGTGTCAGTTTAATTTTTCGACACGAAGATTTCAAAGTGTTTAAATAAACAATTACCAAGGTGCATTTTTTGTTTTTATTATATTTAAAACTCCCACCGACAGAGCTCCCATAGACTAATGGCTAGAGTGTTAGGCTTCCAAGCGAGTGGCCCTGGGTTCGAGTCCCAGCCTGAACGAAAATCTTCAATGTATACTTTTAGTTTCTAATTTGAAATTTCTTCTTCTTTTTTTTTAATTTTTCTCTTTTGCGAATATTGATTATTTATGTAGGGAGAAAAATTCTGAGTCAGTTTAATTATTCGACCTGTAAATTTCAAAGTGTTTGAATCAATAATTACCAAGGTGCATTTTTTGTTTTTATTATATTTAAGACTTCCATCGACAGAGCTCCGATAGCCTAATGGCTAGACCGTTGGGTCCCAAGCGCGTGGTACTGGGTTCGAGTCCCGGCCGGAACGAAAATCTTCCATGTATATATTTCTCTTCTAATTTGAAGATTCTTTTTTTTCAATTTCTTTCTTTTGCAAATATGGATTATTTATGTACGGAAGAAAATTCTGAGTCAGTTTAATCATTCGACCTTTAGATTTCAAAGATTTTAGATCAATAATTACTAAGGTGCATTTTTTGTTTTTATTATAATTAAGACACCGATCAACAGAGATCCGATAGTATATTGGCGAGAGCGTTGGGCTTCCATGAGTGTCGCCCTGGGTTCAAATCCCAGCCGGAAAGGAAATCTTAAATGCAAATATTTTTTTCTAATTTTATAATTCTTTTTTTTTTATTTTTCCCTTTTGCGAAGTCAGTCAGTCAGTCTGACAGTCAATCAGTCAAGCACTCAGTCATTCAGTCTCAGTCAGTCAGTCCAGTCAGTCAGTCACTCAGTCAGTCAGTTAGTCCTTCAGCCAGTCAGTCAAGCAGTCAGTCATTTAGTCTCAGTCAGTCAGTCATTCAGTCAGTCAGTCAGTCAGGCAGTCAGTCAGTCAGTCAGTCGGTCAGTCCTGTGCAGTCAGTTAGTCACTAAAGCAGTCAGTCAGTCTCAGTCAGTCAGTCAGTCAGTCAGTCCAGTCCAGTCTCAGTCAGTCAGTCAGTCAGTCTCGGTCAGTCAGTCAGTCAGTCATTCAGTCAGTCAGTCAGTCAGGCAGTCAGTCAGTCGCTCAGCCTTATTCAGTCAGTCTGTCAGTCAGTCAGTCAGTCAGCCTTATTCAGTCAGTCTGTCAGTCATCCTTATTCAGTCAGTCTGTCAGTCAGTCAGTCGGTCAGTGATGTCCAGTCAGTTAGTCAGTCAAGCAGTCAGTCAGGTAGTCAAGCAGTCAGTCAGTCAGTGTCAGTCAGTCATTTAGTCATTCAGTCAGTCAGTGAAATAGCCAGTCAGAGAGTCAAGCAGTCAGTCAGTCAGTCTCAGTCAGTCAGTCAGTCCAGTCTCAGTCAGTCAGGCAGTTAGTCAGTCAGTCTCGGTCAGTCAGTGAGTCAGTCAGTCAGTATCAGTCAGTCAGTGAGTCAGTCTGTCAGTCAGGCAGTAAGACTCCGCTCGACAGAACTCCGATAGCCAAATGGCTAGACCGCTGGTCTTCCAAGCGAGTGGCCTGGGTTCGAGTCCCAGCCGGAGCGAATATCTTCAATGTATATATTTCTTTTCTAATTTGAAAATTCTTTTTTTTTCAATTTCTTTCCTTTGCAATTATTGATTATTTATGTAGGGAAGAAAATTCTGAGTCAGTTTAATTTTTCGACACGAAGATTTCAAAGTGTTTAAATCAACAATTACCAAGGTGCATTTTTTGTTTTTATTATATTTAAAACTCCCACCGACAGAGCTCCCATAGACTAATGGCTAGAGTGTTAGGCTTCCAAGCGAGTGGCCCTCGGTTCGAGTCCCAGCCTGAACGAAAATCTTCAATGTATACTTTTAGTTTCTAATTTGAAATTTCTTCTTCTTTTTTTTTAAATTTTTCTCTTTTGCGAATATTGATTATTTATGTAGGGAGAAAAATTCTGAGTCAGTTTAATTATTCGACCTGTAAATTTCAAAGTGTTTGAATCAATAATTACCAAGGTGCATTTTTTGTTTTTATTATATTTAAGACTTCCATCGACAGAGCTCCGATAGCCTAATGGCTAGACCGTTGGGTTCCAAGCGCGTGGTACTGGGTTCGAGTCCCGGCCGGAACGAAAATCTTCCATGTATATATTTCTCTTCTAATTTGAAGATTCTTTTTTTTTTCAATTTCTTTCTTTTGCAAATATGGATTATTTATGTACGGAAGAAAATTCTGAGTCAGTTTAATCATTAGACCTTTAGATTTCAAAGATTTTAGATCAATAATTACTAAGGTGCATTTTTTGTTTTTATTATAATTAAGACACCGGTCAACAGAGATCCGATAGTATATTGGCGAGAGCGTTGGGCTTCCATGAGTGTCGCCCTGGGTTCAAATCCCAGCCGGAAAGGAAATCTTAAATGCAAATATTTTTTTCTAATTTTATAATTCTTTTTTTTTTATTTTTCCCTTTTGCGAAGTCAGTCAGTCAGTCTGACAGTCAATCAGTCAAGCACTCAGTCATTCAGTCTCAGTCAGTCAGTCCAGTCAGTCAGTCACTCAGTCAGTCAGTTAGTCCTTCAGCCAGTCAGTCAAGCAGTCAGTCATTTAGTCTCAGTCAGTCAGTCATTCAGTCAGTCAGTCAGTCAGGCAGTCAGTCAGTCAGTCAGTCGGTCAGTCCTGTGCAGTCAGTTAGTCACTAAAGCAGTCAGTCAGTCTCAGTCAGTCAGTCAGTCAGTCAGTCCAGTCCAGTCTCAGTCAGTCAGTCAGTCAGTCTCGGTCAGTCAGTCAGTCAGTCATTCAGTCAGTCAGTCAGTCAGGCAGTCAGTCAGTCGGTCAGCCTTATTCAGTCAGTCTGTCAGTCAGTCAGTCAGTCATCCTTATTCAGTCAGTCTGTCAGTCATCCTTATTCAGTCAGTCTGTCAGTCAGTCAGTCGGTCAGTCCTGTCCAGTCAGTTAGTCAGTCAAGCAGTCAATCAGGTAGTCAAGCAGTCAGTCAGTCAGTCTCAGTCAGTCAGTTAGTCAGTCAGTCAGTCAGTCAGTCAGTCAGTCCAGTCTCAGTCAGTCAGGCAGTTAGTCAGTCAGTCTCGGTCAGTCAGTGAGTCAGTCAGTCAGTATCAGTCAGTCAGTGAGTCAGTCTGTCAGTCAGGCAGTATCAGTCAGGCAGTAAGACTCCGCTCGACAGAACTCCGATAGCCTAATGGCTAGACCGCTGGTCTTCCAAGCGAGTGGCCTGGGTTCGAGTCCCAGCCGGAGCGAATATCTTCAATGTATATATTTCTTTTCTAATTTGAAAATTCTTTTTTTTTCAATTTCTTTCCTTTGCAATTATTGATTATTTATGTAGGGAAGAAAATTCTGAGTCAGTTTAATTTTTCGACACGAAGATTTCAAAGTGTTTAAATAAACAATTACCAAGGTGCATTTTTTGTTTTTATTATATTTAAAACTCCCACCGACAGAGCTCCCATAGACTAATGGCTAGAGTGTTAGGCTTCCAAGCGAGTGGCCCTCTGTTCGAGTCCCAGCCTGAACGAAAATCTTCAATGTATACTTTTAGTTTCTAATTTGAAATTTCTTCTTCTTTTTTTTTAAATTTTTCTCTTTTGCGAATATTGATTATTTATGTAGGGAGAAAAATTCTGAGTCAGTTTAATTATTCGACCTGTAAATTTCAAAGTGTTTGAATCAATAATTACCAAGGTGCATTTTTTGTTTTTATTATATTTAAGACTTCCATCGACAGAGCTCCGATAGCCTAATGGCTAGACCGTTGGGTTCCAAGCGCGTGGTACTGGGTTCGAGTCCCGGCCGGAACGAAAATCTTCCATGTATATATTTCTCTTCTAATTTGAAGATTCTTTTTTTTTTCAATTTCTTTCTTTTGCAAATATGGATTATTTATGTACGGAAGAAAATTCTGAGTCAGTTTAATCATTCGACCTTTAGATTTCAAAGATTTTAGATCAATAATTACTAAGGTGCATTTTTTGTTTTTATTATAATTAAGACACCGGTCAACAGAGATCCGATAGTATATTGGCGAGAGCGTTGGGCTTCCATGAGTGTCGCCCTGGGTTCAAATCCCAGCCGGAAAGGAAATCTTAAATGCAAATATTTTTTTCTAATTTTATAATTCTTTTTTTTTTATTTTTCCCTTTTGCGAAGTCAGTCAGTCAGTCTGACAGTCAATCAGTCAAGCACTCAGTCATTCAGTCTCACTCAGTCAGTCCAGTCAGTCAGTCACTCAGTCAGTCAGTTAGTCCTTCAGCCAGTCAGTCAAGCAGTCAGTCATTTAGTCTCAGTCAGTCAGTCAGTCAGGCAGTCAGTCAGTCAGTCAGTCGGTCAGTCCGGTGCAGTCAGTTAGTCACTAAAGCAGTCAGTCAGTCTCAGTCAGTCAGTCAGTCAGTCAGTCCAGTCCAGTCTCAGTCAGTCAGTCAGTCAGTCTCGGTCAGTCAGTCAGTCAGTCATTCAGTCAGTCAGGCAGTCAGTCAGTCGGTCAGCCTTATTCAGTCAGTCTGTCAGTCAGTCAGTCAGTCATCCTTATTCAGTCAGTCTGTCAGTCATCCTTATTCAGTCAGTCTGTCAGTCAGTCAGTCGGTCAGTCCTGTCCAGTCAGTTAGTCAGTCAAGCAGTCAATCAGGTAGTCAAGCAGTCAGTCAGTCAGTCTCAGTCAGTCAGTTAGTCAGTCAGTCAGTCAGTCAGTCAGTCAGTCCAGTCTCAGTCAGTCAGGCAGTTAGTCAGTCAGTCTCGGTCAGTCAGTGAGTCAGTCAGTCAGTATCAGTCAGTCAGTGAGTCAGTCTGTCAGTCAGGCAGTATCAGTCAGGCAGTAAGACTCCGCTCGACAGAACTCCGATAGCCTAATGGCTAGACCGCTGGTCTTCCAAGCGAGTGGCCTGGGTTCGAGTCCCAGCCGGAGCGAATATCTTCAATGTATATATTTCTTTTCTAATTTGAAAATTCTTTTTTTTTTCAATTTCTTTCCTTTGCAATTATTGATTATTTATGTAGGGAAGAAAATTCTGAGTCAGTTTAATTTTTCGACACGAAGATTTCAAAGTGTTTAAATAAACAATTACCAAGGTGCATTTTTTGTTTTTATTATATTTAAAACTCCCACCGACAGAGCTCCCATAGACTAATGGCTAGAGTGTTAGGCTTCCAAGCGAGTGGCCCTGGGTTCGAGTCCCAGCCTGAACGAAAATCTTCAATGTATACTTTTAGTTTCTAATTTGAAATTTCTTCTTCTTTTTTTTTAATTTTTCTCTTTTGCGAATATTGATTATTTATGTAGGGAGAAAAATTCTGAGTCAGTTTAATTATTCGACCTGTAAATTTCAAAGTGTTTGAATCAATAATTACCAAGGTGCATTTTTTGTTTTTATTATATTTAAGACTTCCATCGACAGAGCTCCGATAGCCTAATGGCTAGACCGTTGGGTTCCAAGCGCGTGGTACTGGGTTCGAGTCCCGGCCGGAACGAAAATCTTCCATGTATATATTTCTCTTCTAATTTGAAGATTCTTTTTTTTTTCAATTTCTTTCTTTTGCAAATATGGATTATTTATGTACGGAAGAAAATTCTGAGTCAGTTTAATCATTCGACCTTTAGATTTCAAAGATTTTAGATCAATAATTACTAAGGTGCATTTTTTGTTTTTATTATAATTAAGACACCTGTCAACAGAGATCCGATAGTATATTGGCGAGAGCGTTGGGCTTCCATGAGTGTCGCCCTGGGTTCAAATCCCAGCCGGAAAGGAAATCTTAAATGCAAATATTTTTTTTCTAATTTTATAATTCTTTTTTTTTTATTTTTCCCTTTTGCGAAGTCAGTCAGTCAGTCTGACAGTCAATCAGTCAAGCACTCAGTCATTCAGTCTCAGTCAGTCAGTCCAGTCAGTCAGTCACTCAGTCAGTCAGTTAGTCCTTCAGCCAGTCAGTCAAGCAGTCAGTCATTTAGTCTCAGTCAGTCAGTCATTCAGTCAGTCAGTCAGTCAGGCAGTCAGTCAGTCAGTCAGTCGGTCAGTCCTGTGCAGTCAGTTAGTAACTAAAGCAGTCAGTCAGTCTCAGTCAGTCAGTCAGTCAGTCAGTCCAGTCCAGTCTCAGTCAGTCAGTCAGTCAGTCTCGGTCAGTCAGTCAGTCAGTCATTCAGTCAGTCAGTCAGTCAGGCAGTCAGTCAGTCGGTCAGCCTTATTCAGTCAGTCTGTCAGTCAGTCAGTCAGTCATCCTTATTCAGTCAGTCTGTCAGTCAGTCAGTCGGTCAGTCCTGTCCAGTCAGTTAGTCAGTCAAGCAGTCAGTCAGGTAGTCAAGCAGTCAGTCAGTCAGTCTCAGTTAGTCAGTCAGTCAGTCAGTCAGTCAGTCAGTCCAGTCTCAGTCAGTCAGGCAGTCAGTCTCGGTCAGTCAGTGAGTCAGTCAGTCAGTATCAGTCAGTCAGTGAGTCAGTCTGTCAGTCAGGCAGTATCAGTCAGGCAGTAAGACTCCGCTCGACAGAACTCCGATAGCCTAATGGCTAGACCGCTGGTCTTCCAAGCGAGTGGCCTGGGTTCGAGTCCCAGCCGGAGCGAATATCTTCAATGTATATATTTCTTTTCTAATTTGAAAATTCTTTTTTTTTCAATTTCTTTCCTTTGCAATTATTGATTATTTATGTAGGGAAGAAAATTCTGAGTCAGTTTAATTTTTCGACACGAAGATTTCAAAGTGTTTAAATAAACAATTACCAAGGTGCATTTTTTGTTTTTATTATATTTAAAACTCCCACCGACAGAGCTCCCATAGACTAATGGCTAGAGTGTTAGGCTTCCAAGCGAGTGGCCCTGGGTTCGAGTCCCAGCCTGAACGAAAATCTTCAATGTATACTTTTAGTTTCTAATTTGAAATTTCTTCTTCTTTTTTTTTAATTTTTCTCTTTTGCGAATATTGATTATTTATGTAGGGAGAAAAATTCTGAGTCAGTTTAATTATTCGACCTGTTAATTTCAAAGTGTTTGAATCAATAATTACCAAGGTGCATTTTTTTGTTTTTATTATATTTAAGACTTCCATCGACAGAGCTCCGATAGCCTAATGGCTAGACCGTTGGGTTCCAAGCGCGTGGTACTGGGTTCGAGTCCCGGCCGGAACGAAAATCTTCCATGTATATATTTCTCTTCTAATTTGAAGATTCTTTTTTTTTTTCAATTTCTTTCTTTTGCAAATATGGATTATTTATGTACGGAAGAAAATTCTGAGTCAGTTTAATCATTCGACCTTTAGATTTCAAAGATTTTAGATCAATAATTACTAAGGTGCATTTTTTGTTTTTATTATAATTAAGACACCGATCAACAGAGATCCGGTAGTATATTGGCGAGAGCGTTGGGCTTCCATGAGTGTCGCCCTGGGTTCAAATCCCAGCCGGAAAGGAAATCTTAAATGCAAATATTTTTTCTAATTTTATAATTCTTTTTTTTTATTTTTCCCTTTTGCGAAGTCAGTCAGTCAGTCTGACAGTCAATAAGTCAAGCACTCAGTCATTCAGTCTCAGTCAGTCAGTCCAGTCAGTCAGTCACTCAGTCAGTCAGTTAGTCCTTCAGCCAGTCAGTCAAGCAGTCAGTCTTTTAGTCTCAGTCAGTCAGTCATTCAGTCAGTCAATCAGTCAGGCAGTCAGTCAGTCGGTCAGTCCTGTGCAGTCAGTTAGTCACTAAAACAGTCAGTCAGTCTCAGTCAGTCAGTCAGTCAGTCAGTCCAGTCCAGTCTCAGTCAGTCAGTCAGTCAGTCTCGGTCAGTCAGTCAGTCAGTCATTCAGTCAGTCAGTCAGTCAGGCAGTCAGTCAGTCTGTCAGTCAGTCAGTCAGTCAGCCTTATTCAGTCAGTCTGTCAGTCATCCTTATTCAGTCAGTCTGTCAGTCAGTCTGTCAGTCAGTCAGTCGGTCAGTCATGTCCAGTCAGTTAGTCAGTCAAGCAGTCAGTCAGGTAGTCAAGCAGTCAGTCAGTCAGTGTCAGTCAGTCATTTAGTCATTCAGTCAGTCAGTGAAATAGCCAGTCAGAGAGTCAAGCAGTCAGTCAGTCAGTCTCAGTCAGTCAGTTAGTCAGTCAGTCAGTCAGTCAGTCAGTCAGTCCAGTCTCAGTCAGTCAGGCAGTTAGTCAGTCAGTCTCGGTCAGTCAGTGAGTCAGTCAGTCAGTATCAGTCAGTCAGTGAGTCAGTCTGTCAGTCAGGCAGTATCAGTCAGGCAGTAAGACTCCGCTCGACAGAACTCCGATAGCCTAATGGCTAGACCGCTGGTCTTCCAAGCGAGTGGCCTGGGTTCGAGTCCCAGCCGGAGCGAATATCTTCAATGTATATATTTCTTTTCTAATTTGAAAATTCTTTTTTTTTCAATTTCTTTCCTTTGCAATTATTGATTATTTATGTAGGGAAGAAAATTCTGAGTCAGTTTAATTTTTCGACACGAAGATTTCAAAGTGTTTAAATAAACAATTACCAAGGTGCATTTTTTGTTTTTATTATATTTAAAACTCCCACCGACAGAGCTCCCATAGACTAATGGCTAGAGTGTTAGGCTTCCAAGCGAGTGGCCCTGGGTTCGAGTCCCAGCCTGAACGAAAATCTTCAATGTATACTTTTAGTTTCTAATTTGAAATTTCTTCTTCTTTTTTTTTTAATTTTTCTCTTTTGCGAATATTGATTATTTATGTAGGGAGAAAAATTCTGAGTCAGTTTAATTATTCGACCTGTAAATTTCAAAGTGTTTGAATCAATAATTACCAAGGTGCATTTTTTGTTTTTATTATATTTAAGACTTCCATCGACAGAGCTCCGATAGCCTAATGGCTAGACCGTTGGGTTCCAAGCGCGTGGTACTGGGTTCGAGTCCCGGCCGGAACGAAAATCTTCCATGTATATATTTCTCTTCTAATTTGAAGATTCTTTTTTTTTTCAATTTCTTTCTTTTGCAAATATGGATTATTTATGTACGGAAGAAAATTCTGAGTCAGTTTAATCATTCGACCTTTAGATTTCAAAGATTTTAGATCAATAATTACTAAGGTGCATTTTTTGTTTTTATTATAATTAAGACACCGGTCAACAGAGATCCAATAGTATATTGGCGAGAGCGTTGGGCTTCCATGAGTGTCGCCCTGGGTTCAAATCCCAGCCGGAAAGGAAATCTTAAATGCAAATATTTTTTTCTAATTTTATAATTCTTTTTTTTTTATTTTTCCCTTTTGCGAAGTCAGTCAGTCAGTCTGACAGTCAATCAGTCAAGCACTCAGTCATTCAGTCTCAGTCAGTCAGTCCAGTCAGTCAGTCACTCAGTCAGTCAGTTAGTCCTTCAGCCAGTCAGTCAAGCAGTCAGTCATTTAGTCTCAGTCAGTCAGTCATTCAGTCAGTCAGTCAGTCAGGCAGTCAGTCAGTCAGTCAGTCGGTCAGTCCTGTGCAGTCAGTTAGTCACTAAAGCAGTCAGTCAGTCTCAGTCAGTCAGTCAGTCAGTCAGTCCAGTCCAGTCTCAGTCAGTCAGTCAGTCAGTCTCGGTCAGTCAGTCAGTCAGTCATTCAGTCAGTCAGTCAGTCAGGCAGTCAGTCAGTCGGTCAGCCTTATTCAGTCAGTCTGTCAGTCAGTCAGTCAGTCATCCTTATTCAGTCAGTCTGTCAGTCAGTCAGTCGGTCAGTCCTGTCCAGTCAGTTAGTCAGTCAAGCAGTCAGACAGGTAGTCAAGCAGTCAGTCAGTCAGTCTCAGTTAGTCAGTCAGTCAGTCAGTCAGTCAGTCAGTCCAGTCTCAGTCAGTCAGGCAGTTAGTCAGTCAGTCTCGGTCAGTCAGTGAGTCAGTCAGTCAGTATCAGTCAGTCAGTGAGTCAGTCTGTCAGTCAGGCAGTATCAGTCAGGCAGTAAGACTCCGCTCGACAGAACTCCGATAGCCTAATGGCTAGACCGCTGGTCTTCCAAGCGAGTGGCCTGGGTTCGAGTCCCAGCCGGAGCGAATATCTTCAATGTATATATTTCTTTTCTAATTTGAAAATTCTTTTTTTTTCAATTTCTTTCCTTTGCAATTATTGATTATTTATGTAGGGAAGAAAATTCTGAGTCAGTTTAATTTTTCGACACGAAGATTTCAAAGTGTTTAAATAAACAATTACCAAGGTGCATTTTTTGTTTTTATTATATTTAAAACTCCCACCGACAGAGCTCCCATAGACTAATGGCTAGAGTGTTAGGCTTCCAAGCGAGTGGCCCTGGGTTCGAGTCCCAGCCTGAACGAAAATCTTCAATGTATACTTTTAGTTTCTAATTTGAAATTTCTTCTTCTTTTTTTTTAATTTTTCTCTTTTGCGAATATTGATTATTTATGTAGGGAGAAAAATTCTGAGTCAGTTTAATTATTCGACCTGTTAATTTCAAAGTGTTTGAATCAATAATTACCAAGGTGCATTTTTTTGTTTTTATTATATTTAAGACTTCCATCGACAGAGCTCCGATAGCCTAATGGCTAGACCGTTGGGTTCCAAGCGCGTGGTACTGGGTTCGAGTCCCGGCCGGAACGAAAATCTTCCATGTATATATTTCTCTTCTAATTTGAAGATTCTTTTTTTTTTTCAATTTCTTTCTTTTGCAAATATGGATTATTTATGTACGGAAGAAAATTCTGAGTCAGTTTTATCATTCGACCTTTAGATTTCAAAGATTTTAGATCAATAATTACTAAGGTGCATTTTTTGTTTTTATTATAATTAAGACACCGATCAACAGAGATCCGGTAGTATATTGGCGAGAGCGTTGGGCTTCCATGAGTGTCGCCCTGGGTTCAAATCCCAGCCGGAAAGGAAATCTTAAATGCAAATATTTTTTCTAATTTTATAATTCTTTTTTTTTATTTTTCCCTTTTGCGAAGTCAGTCAGTCAGTCTGACAGTCAATAAGTCAAGCACTCAGTCATTCAGTCTCAGTCAGTCAGTCCAGTCAGTCTGTCACTCAGTCAGTCAGTTAGTCCTTCAGCCAGTCAGTCAAGCAGTCAGTCTTTTAGTCTCAGTCAGTCAGTCATTCAGTCAGTCAGTCAGTCAGGCAGTCAGTCAGTCGGTCAGTCCTGTGCAGTCAGTTAGTCACTAAAGCAGTCAGTCAGTCTCAGTCAGTCAGTCAGTCAGTCAGTCCAGTCCAGTCTCAGTCAGTCAGTCAGTCAGTCTCGGTCAGTCAGTCAGTCAGTCATTCAGTCAGTCAGTCAGTCAGGAAGTCAGTCAGTCTGTCAGTCAGTCAGTCAGTCAGCCTTATTCAGTCAGTCTGTCAGTCATCCTTATTCAGTCAGTCTGTCAGTCAGTCAGTCGGTCAGTCATGTCCAGTCAGTTAGTCAGTCAAGCAGTCAGTCAGGTAGTCAAGCAGTCAGTCAGTCAGTGTCAGTCAGTCATTTAGTCATTCAGTCAGTCAGTGAAATAGCCAGTCAGAGAGTCAAGCAGTCAGTCAGTCAGTCTCAGTCAGTCAGTTAGTCAGTCAGTCAGTCAGTCAGTCAGTCAGTCCAGTCTCAGTCAGTCAGGCAGTTAGTCAGTCAGTCTCGGTCAGTCAGTGAGTCAGTCAGTCAGTATCAGTCAGTCAGTGAGTCAGTCTGTCAGTCAGGCAGTATCAGTCAGGCAGTAAGACTCCGCTCGACAGAACTCCGATAGCCTAATGGCTAGACCGCTGGTCTTCCAAGCGAGTGGCCTGGGTTCGAGTCCCAGCCGGAGCGAATATCTTCAATGTATATATTTCTTTTCTAATTTGAAAATTCTTTTTTTTTCAATTTCTTTCCTTTGCAATTATTGATTATTTATGTAGGGAAGAAAATTCTGAGTCAGTTTAATTTTTCGACACGAAGATTTCAAAGTGTTTAAATAAACAATTACCAAGGTGCATTTTTTGTTTTTATTATATTTAAAACTCCCACCGACAGAGCTCCCATAGACTAATGGCTAGAGTGTTAGGCTTCCAAGCGAGTGGCCCTGGGTTCGAGTCCCAGCCTGAACGAAAATCTTCAATGTATACTTTTAGTTTCTAATTTGAAATTTCTTCTTCTTTTTTTTTAATTTTTCTCTTTTGCGAATATTGATTATTTATGTAGGGAGAAAAATTCTGAGTCAGTTTAATTATTCGACCTGTTAATTTCAAAGTGTTTGAATCAATAATTACCAAGGTGCATTTTTTTGTTTTTATTATATTTAAGACTTCCATCGACAGAGCTCCGATAGCCTAATGGCTAGACCGTTGGGTTCCAAGCGCGTGGTACTGGGTTCGAGTCCCGGCCGGAACGAAAATCTTCCATGTATATATTTCTCTTCTAATTTGAAGATTCTTTTTTTTTTTCAATTTCTTTCTTTTGCAAATATGGATTATTTATGTACGGAAGAAAATTCTGAGTCAGTTTAATCATTCGACCTTTAGATTTCAAAGATTTTAGATCAATAATTACTAAGGTGCATTTTTTGTTTTTATTATAATTAAGACACCGATCAACAGAGATCCGGTAGTATATTGGCGAGAGCGTTGGGCTTCCATGAGTGTCGCCCTGGGTTCAAATCCCAGCCGGAAAGGAAATCTTAAATGCAAATATTTTTTCTAATTTTATAATTCTTTTTTTTTATTTTTCCCTTTTGCGAAGTCAGTCAGTCAGTCTGACAGTCAATAAGTCAAGCACTCAGTCATTCAGTCTCAGTCAGTCAGTCAGTCACTCAGTCAGTCAGTTAGTCCTTCAGCCAGTCAGTCAAGCAGTCAGTCTTTTAGTCTCAGTCAGTCAGTCATTCAGTCAGTCAGTCAGTCAGGCAGTCAGTCAGTCGGTCAGTCCTGTGCAGTCAGTTAGTCACTAAAGCAGTCAGTCAGTCTCAGTCAGTCAGTCAGTCAGTCAGTCCAGTCCAGTCTCAGTCAGTCAGTCAGTCAGTCTCGGTCAGTCAGTCAGTCAGTCATTCAGTCAGTCAGTCAGTCAGGCAGTCAGTCAGTCTGTCAGTCAGTCAGTCAGTCAGCCTTATTCAGTCAGTCTGTCAGTCATCCTTATTCAGTCAGTCTGTCAGTCAGTCAGTCGGTCAGTCATGTCCAGTCAGTTAGTCAGTCAAGCAGTCAGTCAGGTAGTCAAGCAGTCAGTCAGTCAGTGTCAGTCAGTCATTTAGTCATTCAGTCAGTCAGTGAAATAGCCAGTCAGAGAGTCAAGCAGTCAGTCAGTCAGTCTCAGTCAGTCAGTTAGTCAGTCAGTCAGTCAGTCAGTCAGTCAGTCCAGTCTCAGTCAGTCAGGCAGTTAGTCAGTCAGTCTCGGTCAGTCAGTGAGTCAGTCAGTCAGTATCAGTCAGTCAGTGAGTCAGTCTGTCAGTCAGGCAGTATCAGTCAGGCAGTAAGACTCCGCTCGACAGAACTCCGATAGCCTAATGGCTAGACCGCTGGTCTTCCAAGCGAGTGGCCTGGGTTCGAGTCCCAGCCGGAGCGAATATCTTCAATGTATATATTTCTTTTCTAATTTGAAAATACTTTTTTTTTTCAATTTCTTTCCTTTGCAATTATTGATTATTTATGTAGGGAAGAAAATTCTGAGTCAGTTTAATTTTTCGACACGAAGATTTCAAAGTGTTTAAATAAACAATTACCAAGGTGCATTTTTTGTTTTTATTATATTTAAAACTCCCACCGACAGAGCTCCCATAGACTAATGGCTAGAGTGTTAGGCTTCCAAGCGAGTGGCCCTGGGTTCGAGTCCCAGCCTGAACGAAAATCTTCAATGTATACTTTTAGTTTCTAATTTGAAATTTCTTCTTCTTTTTTTTTTAATTTTTCTCTTTTGCGAATATTGATTATTTATGTAGGGAGAAAAATTCTGAGTCAGTTTAATTATTCGACCTGTAAATTTCAAAGTGTTTGAATCAATAATTACCAAGGTGCATTTTTTGTTTTTATTATATTTAAGACTTCCATCGACAGAGCTCCGATAGCCTAATGGCTAGACCGTTGGGTTCCAAGCGCGTGGTACTGGGTTCGAGTCCCGGCCGGAACGAAAATCTTCCATGTATATATTTCTCTTCTAATTTGAAGATTCTTTTTTTTTTCAATTTCTTTCTTTTGCAAATATGGATTATTTATGTACGGAAGAAAATTCTGAGTCAGTTTAATCATTCGACCTTTAGATTTCAAAGATTTTAGATCAATAATTACTAAGGTGCATTTTTTGTTTTTATTATAATTAAGACACCGATCAACAGAGATCCGATAGTATATTGGCGAGACCGTTGGGTTCCTAGCGCGTGGTACTGGGTTCGAGTCCCGGCCGGAAAGGAAATCTTAAATGCAGATATTTTTTTCTAATTTTATAATTCTTTTTTTTTATTTTTCCCTTTTGCGAAGTCAGTCAGTCAGTCTGACAGTCAATCAGTCAAGCACTCAGTCATTCAGTCTCAGTCAGTCAGTCCAGTCAGTCAGTCCAGTCAGTCAGTCACTCAGTCAGTCAGTTAGTCCTTCAGCCAGTCAGTCAAGCAGTCAGTCATTTAGTCTCAGTCAGTCAGTCATTCAGTCAGTCAGTCATTCAGTCAGTCAGTCAGTCAGGCAGTCAGTCAGTCAGTCAGTCGGTCAGTCCTGTGCAGTCAGTTAGTCACTAAAGCAGTCAGTCAGTCTCAGTCAGTCAGTCAGTCATTCAGTCAGTCAGTCAGTCAGGCAGTCAGTCAGTCAGTCAGGCAGTCAGTCAGTCGGTCAGCCTTATTCAGTCAGTCTGTCAGTCAGTCAGTCAGTCAGCCTTATTCAGTCAGTCTGTCAGTCATCCTTATTCAGTCAGTCTGTCAGTCAGTCAGTCGGTCAGTCCTGTCCAGTCAGTTAGTCAGTCAAGCAGTCAGTCAGGTAGTCAAGCAGTCAGTCAGTCAGTGTTAGTCAGTCATTTAGTCATTGAGTCAGTCAGTGAAATAGCCAGTCAGAGAGTCAAGCAGTCAGTCAGTCAGTCTCAGTCAGTCAGTTAGTCAGTCAGTCAGTCAGTCAGTCAGTCCTGTCTCAGTCAGTCAGGCAGTTAGTCAGTCAGTCTCGGTAAGTCAGTGAGTCAGTCAGTCAGTATCAGTCAGTCAGTGAGTCAGTCTGTCAGTCAGGCAGTATCAGTCAGGCAGTAAGACTCCGCTCGACAGAACTCCGATAGCCTAATGGCTAGACCGCTGGTCTTCCAAGCGAGTGGCCTGGGTTCGAGTCCCAGCCGGAGCGAATATCTTCAATGTATATATTTCTTTTCTAATTTGAAAATTCTTTTTTTTTTTCAATTTCTTTCCTTTGCAATTATTGATTATTTATGTAGGGAAGAAAAATCTGAGTCAGTTTAATTTTTCGACACGAAGATTTCAAAGTGTTTAAATAAACAATTTCCAAGGTGCATTTTTTGTTTTTATTATATTTAAAACTCCCACCGACAGAGCTCCCATAGACTAATGGCTAGAGTGTTAGGCTTCCAAGCGAGTGGCCCTGGGTTCGAGTCCCAGCCTGAACGAAAATCTTCAATGTATACTTTTAGTTTCTAATTTGAAATTTCTTCTTCTTTTTTTTTTTTTAATTTTTCTCTTTTGCGAATATTGATTATTTATGTAGGGAGAAAAATTCTGAGTCAGTTTAATTATTCGACCTGTAAATTTCAAAGTGTTTGAATCAATAATTACCAAGGTGCATTTTTTGTTTTTATTATATTTAAGACTTCCATCGACAGAGCTCCGATAGCCTAATGGCTAGACCGTTGGGTTCCAAGCGCGTGGTACTGGGTTCGAGTCCCGGCCGGAACGAAAATCTTCCATGTATATATTTCTCTTCTAATTTGAAGATTCTTTTTTTTTTTCAATTTCTTTCTTTTGCAAATATGGATTATTTATGTACGGAAGAAAATTCTGAGTCAGTTTAATCATTCGACCTTTAGATTTCAAAGATTTTAGATCAATAATTACTAAGGTGCATTTTTTGTTTTTATTATAATTAAGACACCGATCAACAGAGATCCGATAGTATATTGGCGAGAGCGTTGGGCTTCCATGAGTGTCGCCCTGGGTTCAAATCCCAGCCGGAAAGGAAATCTTAAATGCAAATATTTTTTTCTAATTTTATAATTCTTTTTTTTTTATTTTTCCCTTTTGCTAAGTCAGTCAGTCAGTCTGACAGTCAATCAGTCAAGCACTCAGTCATTCAGTCTCAGTCAGTCAGTCCAGTCAGTCAGTCACTCAGTCAGTCAGTTAATCCTTCAGCCAGTCAGTCAAGCAGTCAGTCATTTAGTCTCAGTCAGTCAGTCAGGCAGTCAGTCAGTCAGTCAGTCGGTCAGTCCTGTGTAGTCAGTTAGTCACTAAAGCAGTCAGTCAGTCTCAGTCAGTCAGTCAGTCAGTCAGTCCAGTCCAGTCTCAGTCAGTCAGTCAGTCAGTCTCGGTCAGTCAGTCAGTCAGTCAGTCAGTCAGTCAGGCAGTCAGTCAGTCGGTCAGCCTTATTCAGTCAGTCTGTCAGTCAGTCAGTCAACCTTATTCAGTCAGTCTGTCAGTCATCCTTATTCAGTCAGTCTGTCAGTCAGTCAGTCGGTCAGTCCTGTCCAGTCAGTTAGTCAGTCAAGCAGTCAGTCAGGTAGTCAAGCAGTCAGTCAGTCAGTGTCAGTCAGTCATTTAGTCATTCAGTCAGTCAGTGAAATAGCCAGTCAGAGAGTCAAGCAGTCAGTCAGTCAGTCTCAGTCAGCCAGTTAGTCACTCAGTCAGTCAGTCAGTCCAGTCTCAGTCAGTCAGGCAGTTGATCAGTCAGTCTCGGTCAGTCAGTGAGTCAGTCAGTCAGTATCAGTCAGTCAGTGAGTCAGTCTGTCAGTCAGGCAGTATCAGTCAGGCAGTAAGACTCCGCTCGACAGAACTCCGATAGCCTAATGGCTAGACCGCTGGTCTTCCAAGCGAGTGGCCTGGGTTCGAGTCCCAGCCGGAGCGAATATCTTCAATGTATATATTTCGTTTCTAATTTGAAAATTCTTTTTTTTTTTCAATTTCTTTCCTTTGCAATTATTGATTATTTATGTAGGGAAGAAAATTCTGAGTCAGTTTAATTTTTCGACACAAAGATTTCAAAGTGTTTAAATAAACAATTACCAAGGTGCATTTTTTGTTTTTATTATATTTAAAACTCCCACCGACAGAGCTCCCATAGACTAATGGCTACAGTGTTAGGCTTCCAAGCGAGTGGCCCTGGGTTCGAGTCCCAGCCTGAACGAAAATCTTCAATGTATACTTTTAGTTTCTAATTTGAAATTTCTTCTTCTTTTTTTTTTAATTTTTCTCTTTTGCGAATATTGATTATTTATGTAGGGAGAAAAATTCTGAGTCAGTTTAATTATTCGACTTGTAAATTTCAAAGTGTTTGAATCAATAATTACCAAGGTGCATTTTTTGTTTTTATTATATTTAAGACTTCCATCGACAGAGCTCCGATAGCCTAATGGCTAGACCGTTGGGTTCCTAGCGCGTGGTACTGGGTTCGAGTCCCGGCCGGAAAGGAAATCTTAAATGCAAATATTTTTTTCTAATTTTATAATTCTTTTTTTTTATTTTTCCCTTTTGCGAAGTCAGTCAGTCAGTCTGACAGTCAATCAGTCAAGCACTCAGTCATTCAGTCTCAGTCAGTCAGTCCAGTCAGTCAGTCACTCAGTCAGTCAGTTAGTCCTTCAGCCAGTCAGTCAAGCAGTCAGTCATTTAGTCTCAGTCAGTCAGTCATTCAGTCAGTCAGGCAGTCAGTCAGTCAGTCAGTCGGTCAGTCCTGTGCAGTCAGTTAGTCACTAAAGCAGTCAGTCAGTCTCAGTCAGTCAGTCAATCAGTCAGTCCAGTCCAGTCTCAGTCAGTCAGTCAGTCAGTCTCGGTCAGTCAGTCAGTCAGTCAGTCATTCAGTCAGTCAGTCAGTCAGGCAGTCAGTCAGTCGGTCAGCCTTATTCAGTCAGTCTGTCAGTCAGTCAGTCAGTCAGCCTTATTCAGTCAGTCTGTCAGTCATCCTTATTCAGTCAGTCTGTCAGTCAGTCAGTCGGTCAGTCCTGTCCAGTCAGTTAGTCAGTCAAGCAGTGAGTCAGGTAGTCAAGCAGTCAGTCAGTCAGTTTCAGTCAGTCATTTAGTCATTCAGTCAGTCAGTGAAATAGCCAGTCAGAGAGTCAAGCAGTCAGTCAGTCAGTCTCAGTCAGTCAGTTAGACAGTCACTCAGTCAGTCAGTCAGTCCAGTCTCAGTCAGTCAGGCAGTTAGTCAGTCAGTCTCGGTCAGTCAGTGAGTCAGTCAGTCAGTATCAGTCAGTCAGTGAGTCAGTCTGTCAGTCAGGCAGTATCAGTCAGGCAGTAAGACTCCGCTCGACAGAACTCCGATAGCCTAATGGCTAGACCGCTGGTATTCCAAGCGAGTGGCCTGGGTTCGAGTCCCAATCGGAGCGAATATCTTCAATGTATATATTTCTTTTCTAATTTGAAAATTCTTTTTTTTTTCAATTTCTTTCCTTTGCAATTATTGATTATTTATGTAGGGAAGAAAATTCTGAGTCAGTTTAATTTTTCGACACGAAGATTTCAAAGTGTTTAAATAAACAATTACCAAGGTGCATTTTTTGTTTTTATTATATTTAAAACTCCCACCGACAGAGCTCCCATAGACTAATGGCTAGAGTGTTAGGCTTCCAAGCGAGTGGCCCTGGGTTCGAGTCCCAGCCTGAACGAAAATCTTCAATGTATACTTTTAGTTTCTAATTTGAAATTTCTTCTTCTTTTTTTTTAATTTTTCTCTTTTGCGAATATTGATTATTTATGTAGGGAGAAAAATTCTGAGTCAGTTTAATTATTCGACCTGTAAATTTCAAAGTGTTTGAATCAATAATTACCAAGGTGCATTTTTTGTTTTTATTATATTTAAGACTTCCATCGACAGAGCTCCGGTAGCCTAATGGCTAGACCGTTGGGTTCCTAGCGCGTGGTACTGGGTTCGAGTCCCGGCCGGAAAAGAAATCTTAAATGCAAATATTTTTTTCTAATTTTATAATTCTTTTTTTTTATTTTTCCCTTTTGCGAAGTCAGTCAGTCAGTCTGACAGTCAATCAGTCAAGCACTCAGTCATTCAGTCTCAGTCAGTCAGTCCAGTCAGTCAGTCATTCAGTCAGTCAGTTAGTCCTTCAGCCAGTCAGTCAAGCAGTCAGTCATTTAGTCTCAGTCAGTCAGTCATTCAGTCAGTCAGTCAGTCAGGCAGTCAGTCAGTCAGTCAGTCGGTCAGTCCTGTGCAGTCAGTTAGTCACTAAAGCAGTCAGTCAGTCTCAGTCAGTCAGTCAGTCAGTCAGTCCAGTCCAGTCTCAGTCAGTCAGTCAGTCAGTCTCGGTCAGTCAGTCAGTCAGTCATTCAGTCAGTCAGTCAGTCAGGCAGTCAGTCAGTCGGTCAGCCTTATTCAGTCAGTCTGTCAGTCAGTCAGTCAGTCAGCCTTATTCAGTCAGTCTGTCAGTCATCCTTATTCAGTCAGTCTGTCAGTCAGTCAGTGTCAGTCAGTCATTTAGTCATTCAGTCAGTCAGTGAAATAGCCAGTCAGAGAGTCAAGCAGTCAGTCAGTCAGTCTCAGTCAGTCAGTTAGTCAGTCAGTCAGTCAGTCAGTCAGTCAGTCCAGTCTCAGTCAGTCAGGCAGTTAGTCAGTCAATCTCGGTCAGTCAGTGAGTCAGTCAGTCAGTATCAGTCAGTCAGTGAGTCAGTCTGTCAGTCAGGCAGTATCAGTCAGGCAGTAAGACTCCGCTCGACAGAACTCCGATAGCCTAATGGCTAGACCGCTGGTCTTCCAAGCGAGTGGCCTGGGTTCGAGTCCCAGCCGGAGCGAATATCTTCAATGTATATATTTCTTTTCTAATTTGAAAATTCTTTTTTTTTTCAATTTCTTTCCTTTGCAATTATTGATTATTTATGTAGGGAAGAAAATTCTGAGTCAGTTTAATTTTTCGACACGAAGATTTCAAAGTGTTTAAATAAACAATTACCAAGGTGCATTTTTTGTTTTTATTATATTTAAAACTCCCACCGACAGAGCTCCCATAGACTAATGGCTAGAGTGTTAGGCTTCCAAGCGAGTGGCCCTGGGTTCGAGTCCCAGCCTGAACGAAAATCTTCAATGTATACTTTTAGTTTCTAATTTGAAATTTCTTCTTCTTTTTTTTTAATTTTTCACTTTTGCGAATATTGATTATTTATGTAGGGAGAAAAATTCTGAGTCAGTTTAATTATTCGACCTGTAAATTTCAATGTGTTTGAATCAATAATTACCAAGGTGCATTTTTTGTTTTTATTATATTTAAGACTTCCATCGACAGAGCTCCGATAGCCTAATGGCTAGTCCGTTGGGTTCCTAGCGCGTGGTACTGGGTTCGAGTCCCGGCCGGAAAGGAAATCTTAAATGCAAATATTTTTTTCTAATTTTATAATTCTTTTTTTTTATTTTTCCCTTTTGCGAAGTCAGTCAGTCAGTCTGACAGTCAATCAGTCAAGCACTCAGTCATTCAGTCTCAGTCAGTCAGTCCAGTCAGTCAGTCACTCAGTCAGTCAGTTAGTCCTTCAGCCAGTCAGTCAAGCAGTCAGTCATTTAGTCTCAGTCAGTCAGTCATTCAGTCAGTCAGTCAGTCAGGCAGTCAGTCAGTCAGTCAGTCGGTCAGTCCTGTGCAGTCAGTTAGTCACTAAAGCAGTCAGTCAGTCTCAGTCAGTCAGTCAGTCAGTCATTTCCAGTCCAGTCTCAGTCAGTCAGTCAGTCAGTCTCGGTCAGTCAGTCAGTCAGTCATTCAGTCAGTCAGTCAGTCAGGCAGTCGGTCAGCCTTATTCAGTCAGTCTGTCAGTCAGTCAGTCAGTCAGTCAGCCTTATTCAGTCAGTCTGTCAGTCATCCTTATTCAGTCAGTCTGTCAGTCAGTCAGTCGGTCAGTCCTGTCCAGTCAGTTAGTCAGTCAAGCAGTCAGTCAGGTAGTCAAGCAGTCAGTCAGTCAGTGTCAGTCAGTCATTTAGTCATTCAGTCAGTCAGTGAAATAGCCAGTCAGAGAGTCAAGCAGTCAGTCAGTCAGTCTCAGTCAGTCAGTTAGTCAGTCAGTCAGTCAGTCAGTCAGTCAGTCAGTCCAGTCTCAGTCAGTCAGGCAGTTAGTCAGTCAGTGAGTCAGTCAGTCAGTATCAGTCAGTCAGTGAGTCAGTCTGTCAGTCAGGCAGTATCAGTCAGGCAGTAAGACTCCGCTCGACAGAACTCCGATAGCCTAATGGCTAGACCGCTGGTCTTCCAAGCGAGTGGCCTGGGTTCGAGTCCCAGCCGGAGCGAATATCTTCAATGTATATATTTCTTTTCTAATTTGAAAATTCTTTTTTTTTTCAATTTCTTTCCTTTGCAATTATTGATTATTTATGTAGGGAAGAAAATTCTGAGTCAGTTTAATTTTTCGACCTGTAAATTTCAAAGTGTTTGAATCAATAATTACCAAGGTGCATTTTTTGTTTTTATTATATTTAAGACTTCCACCGACAGAGCTCCGATAGCCTAATGGCTAGACCGTTGGGTTCCAAGCGCGTGGTACTGGGTTCGAGTCCCGGCCGGAACGAAAATCTTCCATGTATATATTTCTCTTCTAATTTGAAGATTCTTTTTTTTTCAATTTCTTTCTTTTGCAAATATGGATTATTTATGTACGGAAGAAAATTCTGAGTCAGTTTAATCATTAGACCTTTAGATTTCAAAGATTTTAGATCAATAATTACTAAGGTGCATTTTTTGTTTTTATTATAATTAAGACACCGATCAACAGAGATCCGATAGTATATTGGCGAGAGCGTTGGGCTTCCATGAGTGTCGCCCTGGGTTCAAATCTCAGCCGGAAAGGAAATCTTAAATGCAAATATTTTTTTCTAATTTTATAATTCTTTTTTTTTTAATTTTTAATTTTTTTTTATTTTTCCCTTTTGCGAAGTCAGTCAGTCAGTCTGACAGTCAATCAGTCAAGCACTCAGTCATTCAGTCTCAGTCAGTCAGTCCAGTCAGTCAGTCACTCAGTCAGTCAGTTAGTCCTTCAGCCAGTCAGTCAAGCAGTCAGTCATTTAGTCTCAGTCAGTCAGTCATTCAGTCAGTCAGTCAGTCAGGCAGTCAGTCAGTCAGTCAGTCGGTCAGTCCTGTGCAGTCAGTTAGTCACTAAAGCAGTCAGTCAGTCTCAGTCAGTCAGTCAGTCAGTCAGTCCAGTCCAGTCTCAGTCAGTCAGTCAGTCAGTCTCGGTCAGTCAGTCAGTCAGTCATTCAGTCAGGCAGTCAGTCAGTCGGTCAGCCTTATTCAGTCAGTCTGTCAGTCAGTCAGTCAGCCTTATTCAGTCAGTCTGTCAGTCATCCTTATTCAGTCAGTCTGTCAGTCAGTCAGTCGGTCAGTCCTGTCCAGTCAGTTAGTCAGTCAAGCAGTCAGTCAGGTAGTCAAGCAGTCAGTCAGTCAGTGTCAGTCAGTCATTTAGTCATTCAGTCAGTCAGTGAAATAGCCAGTCAGAGAGTCAAGCAGTCAGTCAGTCAGTCTCAGTCAGTCAGTTAGTCAGTCAGTCAGTCAGTCAGTCAGTCAGTCCAGTCTCAGTCAGTCAGGCAGTTAGTCAGTCAGTATCAGTCAGTCAGTGAGTCAGTCTGTCAGTCAGGCAGTATCAGTCAGGCAGTAAGACTCCGCTCGACAGAACTCCGATAGCCTAATGGCTAGACCGCTGGTCTTCCAAGCGAGTGGCCTGGGTTCGAGTCCCAGCCGGAGCGAATATCTTCAATGTATATATTTCTTTTCTAATTTGAAAATTCTTTTTTTTTTCAATTTCTTTCCTTTGTAATTATTGATTATTTATGTAGGGAAGAAAATTCTGAGTCAGTTTAATTTTTCGACACGAAGATTTCAAAGTGTTTAAATAAACAATTACCAAGGTGCATTTTTTGTTTTTATTATATTTAAAACTCCCACCGATAGAGCTCCCATAGACTAATGGCTAGAGTGTTAGGCTTCCAAGCGAGTGGCCCTGAGTTCGAGTCCCAGCCTGAACGAAAATCTTCAATGTATACTTTTAGTTTCTAATTTGAAATTTCTTCTTCTTTTTTTTTTAAATTTTTCTCTTTTGCGAATATTGATTATTTATGTAGGGAGAAAAATTCTGAGTCAGTTTAATTATTCGACCTGTAAATTTCAAAGTGTTTGAATCAATAATTACCAAGGTGCATTTTTTGTTTTTATTATATTTAAGACTTCCATCGACAGAGCTCCGATAGCCTAATGGCTAGACCGTTGGGTTCCAAGCGCGTGGTACTGGGTTCGAGTCCCGGCCGGAACGAAAATCTTCCATGTATATATTTCTCTTCTAATTTGAAGATTCTTTTTTTTTCAATTTCTTTCTTTTGCAAATATGGATTATTTATGTACGGAAGAAAATTCTGAGTCAGTTTAATCATTCGACCTTTAGATTTCAAAGATTTTAGATCAATAATTACTAAGGTGCATTTTTTGTTTTTATTATAATTAAGACACCGATCAACAGAGATCCGATAGTATATTGGCGAGAGCGTTGGGCTTCCATGAGTGTCGTCCTGGGTTCAAATCCCAGCCGGAAAGGAAATCTTAAATGCAAATATTTTTTTCTAATTTTATAATTCTTTTTTTTTTTTATTTTTCCCTTTTGCGAAGTCAGTCAGTCAGTCTGACAGTCAATCAGTCAAGCACTCAGTCATTCAGTCTCAGTCAGTCAGTCCAGTCAGTCAGTCACTCAGTCAGTCAGTTAGTCCTTCAGCCAGTCAGTCAAGCAGTCAGTCATTTAGTCTCAGTCAGTCAGTCATTCAGTCAGTCAGTCAGTCAGGCAGTCAGTCAGTCAGTCAGTCGGTCAGTCCTGTGCAGTCAGTTAGTCACTAAAGCAGTCAGTCAGTCTCAGTCAGTCAGTCAGTCAGTCAGTCCAGTCCAGTCTCAGTCAGTCAGTCAGTCAGTCTCGGTCAGTCAGTCAGTCAGTCATTCAGTCAGTCAGTCAGTCAGGCAGTCAGTCAGTCGGTCAGCCTTATTCAGTCAGTCTGTCAGTCAGTCAGTCAGTCAGCCTTATTCAGTCAGTCTGTCAGTCATCCTTATTCAGTCAGTCTGTCAGTCAGTCAGTCGGTCAGTCCTGTCCAGTCAGTTAGTCAGTCAAGCAGTCAGTCAGGTAGTCAAGCAGTCAGTCAGTCAGTGTCAGTCAGTCATTTAGTCATTCAGTCAGTCAGTGAAATAGCCTGTCAGAGAGTCAAGCAGTCAGTCAGTCAGTCTCAGTCAGTCAGTTAGTCAGTCAGTCAGTCAGTCAGTCAGTCAGTCCAGTCTCAGTCAGTCAGGCAGTTAGTCAGTCAGTCTCGGTCAGTCAGTGAGTCAGTCAGTCAGTATCAGTCAGTCAGTGAGTCAGTCTGTCAGTCAGGCAGTATCAGTCAGGCAGTAAGACTCCGCTCGACAGAACTCCGATAGCCTAATGGCTAGACCGCTGGTCTTCCAAGCGAGTGGCCTGGGTTCGAGTCCCAGCCGGAGCGAATATCTTCAATGTATATATTTCTTTTCTAATTTGAAAATTCTTTTTTTTTTCAATTTCTTTCCTTTGCAATTATTGATTATTTATGTAGGGAAGAAAATTCTGAGTCAGTTTAATTTTTCGACACGAAGATTTCAAAGTGTTTAAATAAACAATTACCAAGGTGCATTTTTTGTTTTTATTATATTTAAAACTCCCACCGACAGAGCTCCCATAGACTAATGGCTAGAGTGTTAGGCTTCCAAGCGAGTGGCCCTGGGTTCGAGTCCCAGCCTGAACGAAAATCTTCAATGTATACTTTTAGTTTCTAATTTGAAATTTCTTCTTCTTTTTTTTTAATTTTTCTCTTTTGCGAATATTGATTATTTATGTAGGGAGAAAAATTCTGAGTCAGTTTAATTATTCGACCTGTAAATTTCAAAGTGTTTGAATCAATAATTACCAAGGTGCATTTTTTGTTTTTATTATATTTAAGACTTCCATCGACAGAGCTCCGATAGCCTAATGGCTAGGCCGTTGGGTTCCTAGCGCGTGGTACTGGGTTCGAGTCCCGGCCGGAAAGGAAATCTTAAATGCAAATATTTTTTTCTAATTTTATAATTCTTTTTTTTTTTTATTTTTCCCTTTTGCGAAGTCAGTCAGTCAGTCTGACAGTCAATCAGTCAAGCACTCAGTCATTCAGTCTCAGTCAGTCAGTCCAGTCAGTCAGTCACTCAGTCAGTCAGTTAGTCCTTCAGCCAGTCAGTCAAGCAGTCAGTCATTTAGTCTCAGTCAGTCAGTCATTCAGTCAGTCAGTCAGTCAGTCAGTCAGTCAGTCAGTCAGTCGGTCAGTCCTGTGCAGTCAGTTAGTCACTAAAGCAGTCAGTCAGTCTCAGTCAGTCAGTCAGTCAGTCAGTCCAGTCCAGTCTCAGTCAGTCAGTCAGTCAGTCTCGGTCAGTCAGTCAGTCAGTCATTCAGTCAGTCAGTCAGTCAGGCAGTCAGTCAGTCGGTCAGCCTTATTCAGTCAGTCTGTCAGTCAGTCAGTCAGTCAGCCTTATTCAGTCAGTCTGTCAGTCATCCTTATTCAGTCAGTCTGTCAGTCAGTCAGTCGGTCAGTCCTGTCCAGTCAGTTAGTCAGTCAAGCAGTCAGTCAGGTAGTCAAGCAGTCAGTCAGTCAGTGTCAGTCAGTCATTTAGTCATTCAGTCAGTCAGTGAAATAGCCTGTCAGAGAGTCAAGCAGTCAGTCAGTCAGTCTCAGTCAGTCAGTTAGTCAGTCAGTCAGTCAGTCAGTCAGTCAGTCCAGTCTCAGTCAGTCAGGCAGTTAGTCAGTCAGTCTCGGTCAGTCAGTGAGTCAGTCAGTCAGTATCAGTCAGTCAGTGAGTCAGTCTGTCAGTCAGGCAGTATCAGTCAGGCAGTAAGACTCCGCTCGACAGAACTCCGATAGCCTAATGGCTAGACCGCTGGTCTTCCAAGCGAGTGGCCTGGGTTCGAGTCCCAGCCGGAGCGAATATCTTCAATGTATATATTTCTTTTCTAATTTGAAAATTCTTTTTTTTTTTCAATTTCTTTCCTTTGCAATTATTGATTATTTATGTAGGGAAGAAAATTCTGAGTCAGTTTAATTTTTCGACACGAAGATTTCAAAGTGTTTAAATAAACAATTACCAAGGTGCATTTTTTGTTTTTATTATATTTAAAACTCCCACCGACAGAGCTCCCATAGACTAATGGCTAGAGTGTTAGGCTTCCAAGCGAGTGGCCCTGGGTTCGAGTCCCAGCCTGAACGAAAATCTTCAATGTATACTTTTAGTTTCTAATTTGAAATTTCTTCTTCTTTTTTTTTAATTTTTCTCTTTTGCGAATATTGATTATTTATGTAGGGAGAAAAATTCTGAGTCAGTTTAATTATTCGACCTGTAAATTTCAAAGTGTTTGAATCAATAATTACCAAGGTGCATTTTTTGTTTTTATTATATTTAAGACTTCCATCGACAGAGCTCCGATAGCCTAATGGCTAGGCCGTTGGGTTCCTAGCGCGTGGTACTGGGTTCGAGTCCCGGCCGGAAAGGAAATCTTAAATGCAAATATTTTTTTCTAATTTTATAATTCTTTTTTTTTTTTATTTTTCCCTTTTGCGAAGTCAGTCAGTCAGTCTGACAGTCAATCAGTCAAGCACTCAGTCATTCAGTCTCAGTCAGTCAGTCCAGTCAGTCAGTCACTCAGTCAGTCAGTTAGTCCTTCAGCCAGTCAGTCAAGCAGTCAGTCATTTAGACTCAGTCAGTCAGTCATTCAGTCAGTCAGTCAGTCAGGCAGTCAGTCAGTCAGTCAGTCGGTCAGTCCTGTGCAGTCAGTTAGTCACTAAAGCAGTCAGTCAGTCTCAGTCAGTCAGTCAGTCAGTCAGTCCAGTCCAGTCTCAGTCAGTCAGTCAGTCAGTCTCGGTCAGTCAGTCAGTCAGTCATTCAGTCAGTCAGTCAGTCAGGAAGTCAGTCAGTCGGTCAGCCTTATTCAGTCAGTCTGTCAGTCAGTCAGTCAGTCAGCCTTATTCAGTCAGTCTGTCAGTCATCCTTATTCAGTCAATCTGTCAGTCAGTCAGTCGGTCAGTCCTGTCCAGTCAGTTAGTCAGTCAAGCAGTCAGTCAGGTAGTCAAGCAGTCAGTCAGTCAGTGTCAGTCAGTCATTTAGTCATTCAGTCAGTCAGTGAAATAGCCAGTCAGAGAGTCAAGCAGTCAGTCAGTCAGTCTCAGTCAGTCAGTTAGTCAGTCAGTCAGTCAGTCAGTCAGTCAGTCCAGTCTCAGTCAGTCAGGCAGTTAGTCAGTCAGTCTCGGTCAGTCAGTGAGTCAGTCAGTCAGTATCAGTCAATCAGTGAGTCAGTCTGTCAGTCAGGCAGTATCAGTCAGGCAGTAAGACTCCGCTCGACAGAACTCCGATAGCCTAATGGCTAGACCGCTGGTCTTCCAAGCGAGTGGCCTGGGTTCGAGTCCCAGCCGGAGCGAATATCTTCAATGTATATATTTCTTTTCTAATTTGAAAATTCTTTTTTTTTCAATTTCTTTTCTTTGCAATTATTGATTATTTATGTAGGGAAGAAAATTCTGAGTCAGTTTAATTTTTCGACACGAAGATTTCAAAGTGTTTAAATAAACAATTACCAAGGTGCATTTTTTGTTTTTATTATATTTAAAACTCCCACCGACAGAGCTCCCATAGACTAATGGCTAGAGTGTTAGGCTTCCAAGCGAGTGGCCCTGGGTTCGAGTCCCAGCCTGAACGAAAATCTTCAATGTGTACTTTTAGTTTCTAATTTGAAATATCTTCTTCTTTTTTTTTAATTTTTCTCTTTTGCGAATATTGATTATTTATGTAGGGAGAAAAATTCTGAGTCAGTTTAATTATTCGACCTGTAAATTTCAAAGTGTTTGAATCAATAATTACCAAGGTGCATTTTTTGTTTTTATTATATTTAAGACTTCCATCGACAGAGCTCCGATAGCCTAATGGCTAGGCCGTTGGGTTCCTAGCGCGTGGTACTGGGTTCGAGTCCCGGCCGGAAAGGAAATCTTAAATGCAAATATTTTTTTCTAATTTTATAATTCTTTTTTTTTTTATTTTTCCCTTTTGCGAAGTCAGTCAGTCAGTCTGACAGTCAATCAGTCAAGCACTCAGTCATTCAGTCTCAGTCAGTCAGTCCAGTCAGTCAGTCACTCAGTCAGTCAGTTAGTCCTTCAGCCAGTCAGTCAAGCAGTCAGTCATTTAGTCTCAGTCAGTCAGTCATTCAGTCAGTCAGTCAGTCAGGCAGTCAGTCAGTCAGTCAGTCGGTCAGTCCTGTGCAGTCAGTTAGTCACTAAAGCAGTCAGTCAGTCTCAGTCAGTCAGTCAGTCAGTCTCGGTCAGTCAGTCAGTCAGTCATTCAGTCAGTCAGTCAGTCAGGCAGTCAGTCAGTCGGTCAGCCTTATTCAGTCAGTCTGTCAGTCAGTCAGTCAGTCAGCCTTATTCAGTCAGTCTGTCAGTCATCCTTATTCAGTCAATCTGTCAGTCAGTCAGTCGGTCAGTCCTGTCCAGTCAGTTAGTCAGTCAAGCAGTCAGTCAGGTAGTCAAGCAGTCAGTCAGTCAGTGTCAGTCAGTCATTTAGTCATTCAGTCAGTCAGTGAAATAGCCAGTCAGAGAGTCAAGCAGTCAGTCAGTCAGTTAGTCAGTCAGTCAGTCAGTCAGTCAGTCAGTCCAGTCTCAGTCAGTCAGGCAGTTAGTCAGTCAGTATCAGTCAGTCAGTGAGTCAGTCTGTCAGTCAGGCAGTATCAGTCAGGCAGTAAGACTCCGCTCGACAGAACTCCGATAGCCTAATGGCTAGACCGCTGGTCTTCCAAGCGAGTGGCCTGGGTTCGAGTCCCAGCCGGAGCGAATATCTTCAATGTATATATTTCTTTTCTAATTTGAAAATTCTTTTTTTTTCAATTTCTTTCCTTTGTAATTATTGATTATTTATGTAGGGAAGAAAATTCTGAGTCAGTTTAATTTTTCGACACGAAGATTTCAAAGTGTTTAAATAAACAATTACCAAGGTGCATTTTTTGTTTTTATTATATTTAAAACTCCCACCGATAGAGCTCCCATAGACTAATGGCTAGAGTGTTAGGCTTCCAAGCGAGTGGCCCTGGGTTCGAGTCCCAGCCTGAACGAAAATCTTCAATGTATACTTTTAGTTTCTAATTTGAAATTTCTTCTTCTTTTTTTTTTAAATTTTTCTCTTTTGCGAATATTGATTATTTATGTAGGGAGAAAAATTCTGAGTCAGTTTAATTATTCGACCTGTAAATTTCAAAGTGTTTGAATCAATAATTACCAAGGTGCATTTTTTGTTTTTATTATATTTAAGACTTCCATCGACAGAGCTCCGATAGCCTAATGGCTAGACCGTTGGGTTCCAAGCGCGTGGTACTGGGTTCGAGTCCCGGCCGGAACGAAAATCTTCCATGTATATATTTCTCTTCTAATTTGAAGATTCTTTTTTTTTCAATTTCTTTCTTTTGCAAATATGGATTATTTATGTACGGAAGAAAATTCTGAGTCAGTTTAATCATTCGACCTTTAGATTTCAAAGATTTTAGATCAATAATTACTAAGGTGCATTTTTTGTTTTTATTATAATTAAGACACCGATCAACAGAGATCCGATAGTATATTGGCGAGAGCGTTGGGCTTCCATGAGTGTCGTCCTGGGTTCAAATCCCAGCCGGAAAGGAAATCTTAAATGCAAATATTTTTTTCTAATTTTATAATTCTTTTTTTTTTTTATTTTTCCCTTTTGCGAAGTCAGTCAGTCAGTCTGACAGTCAATCAGTCAAGCACTCAGTCATTCAGTCTCAGTCAGTCAGTCCAGTCAGTCAGTCACTCAGTCAGTCAGTTAGTCCTTCAGCCAGTCAGTCAAGCAGTCAGTCATTTAGTCTCAGTCAGTCAGTCATTCAGTCAGTCAGTCAGTCAGGCAGTCAGTCAGTCAGTCAGTCGGTCAGTCCTGTGCAGTCAGTTAGTCACTAAAGCAGTCAGTCAGTCTCAGTCAGTCAGTCAGTCAGTCAGTCCAGTCCAGTCTCAGTCAGTCAGTCAGTCTCGGTCAGTCAGTCAGTCAGTCATTCAGTCAGTCAGTCAGTCAGGCAGTCAGTCAGTCGGTCAGCCTTATTCAGTCAGTCTGTCAGTCAGTCAGTCAGTCAGCCTTATTCAGTCAGTCTGTCAGTCATCCTTATTCAGTCAGTCTGTCAGTCAGTCAGTCGGTCAGTCCTGTCCAGTCAGTTAGTCAGTCAAGCAGTCAGTCAGGTAGTCAAGCAGTCAGTCAGTCAGTGTCAGTCAGTCATTTAGTCATTCAGTCAGTCAGTGAAATAGCCTGTCAGAGAGTCAAGCAGTCAGTCAGTCAGTCTCAGTCAGTCAGTTAGTCAGTCAGTCAGTCAGTCAGTCAGTCAGTCCAGTCTCAGTCAGTCAGGCAGTTAGTCAGTCAGTCTCGGTCAGTCAGTGAGTCAGTCAGTCAGTATCAGTCAGTCAGTGAGTCAGTCTGTCAGTCAGGCAGTATCAGTCAGGCAGTAAGACTCCGCTCGACAGAACTCCGATAGCCTAATGGCTAGACCGCTGGTCTTCCAAGCGAGTGGCCTGGGTTCGAGTCCCAGCCGGAGCGAATATCTTCAATGTATATATTTCTTTTCTAATTTGAAAATTCTTTTTTTTTTCAATTTCTTTCCTTTGCAATTATTGATTATTTATGTAGGGAAGAAAATTCTGAGTCAGTTTAATTTTTCGACACGAAGATTTCAAAGTGTTTAAATAAACAATTACCAAGGTGCATTTTTTGTTTTTATTATATTTAAAACTCCCACCGACAGAGCTCCCATAGACTAATGGCTAGAGTGTTAGGCTTCCAAGCGAGTGGCCCTGGGTTCGAGTCCCAGCCTGAACGAAAATCTTCAATGTATACTTTTAGTTTCTAATTTGAAATTTCTTCTTCTTTTTTTTTAATTTTTCTCTTTTGCGAATATTGATTATTTATGTAGGGAGAAAAATTCTGAGTCAGTTTAATTATTCGACCTGTAAATTTCAAAGTGTTTGAATCAATAATTACCAAGGTGCATTTTTTGTTTTTATTATATTTAAGACTTCCATCGACAGAGCTCCGATAGCCTAATGGCTAGACCGTTGGGCTCCTAGCGCGTGGTACTGGGTTCGAGTCCCGGCCGGAAAGGAAATCTTAAATGCAAATATTTTTTTCTAATTTTATAATTCTTTTTTTTTATTTTTCCCTTTTGCGAAGTCAGTCAGTCAGTCTGACAGTCCATCAGTCAAGCACTCAGTCATTCAGTCTCAGTCAGTCAGTCACTCAGTCAGTCAGTTAGTCCTTCAGCCAGTCTGTCAAGCAGTCAGTCATTTAGTCTCAGTCAGTCAGTCATTCAGTCAGTCAGTCAGTCAGTCAGTCAGTCGGTCAGTCCTGTGCAGTCAGTTAGTCACTAAAGCAGTCAGTCAGTCTCAGTCAGTCAGTCAGTCCAGTCCGGTCTCAGTCAGTCAGTCAGTCAGTCTCGGTCAGTCAGTCAGTCAGTCATTCAGTCAGTCAGTCAGTCAGGCAGTCAGTCAGTCGGTCAGCCTTATTCAGTCAGTCTGTCAGTCAGTCAGTCAGTCAGCCTTATTCAGTCAGTCTGTCAGTCATCCTTATTCAGTCAGTCTGTCAGTCAGTCAGTCGGTCAGTCCTGTCCAGTCAGTTAGTCAGTCAAGCAGTCAGTCAGGTAGTCAAGCAGTCAGTCAGTCAGTGTCAGTCAGTCATTTAGTCATTCAGTCAGTCAGTGAAATAGCCAGTCAGAGAGTCAAGCAGTCAGTCAGTCAGTCTCAGTCAGTCTCAGTCAGTCAGTTAGTCAGTCAGTCAGTCAGTCAGTCAGTCAGTCCAGTCTCAGTCAGTCAGGCAGTTAGTCAGTCAGTCTCGGTCAGTCAGTGAGTCAGTCAGTCAGTATCAGTCAGTCAGTGAGTCAGTCTGTCAGTCAGGCAGTATCAGTCAGGCAGTAAGACTCCGCTCGACAGAACTCCGATAGCCTAATGGCTAGACCGCTGGTCTTCCAAGCGAGTGGCCTGGGTTCGAGTCCCAGCCGGAGCGAATATCTTCAATGTATATATTTCTTTTCTAATTTGAAAATTCTTTTTTTTTTTCAATTTCTTTCCTTTGCAATTATTGATTATTTATGTAGGGAAGAAAATTCTGAGTCAGTTTAATTTTTCGACACGAAGATTTCAAAGTGTTTAAATAAACAATTACCAAGGTGCATTTTTTGTTTTTATTATATTTAAAACTCCCACCGACAGAGCTCCCATAGACTAATGGCTAGAGTGTTAGGCTTCAGAGCGAGTGGCCCTGGGTTCGAGTCCCAGCCTGAACGAAAATCTTCAATGTATACTTTTAGTTTCTAATTTGAAATTTCTTCTTCTTTTTTTTTTAATTTTTCTCTTTTGCGAATATTGATTATTTATGTAGGGAGAAAAATTCTGAGTCAGTTTAATTATTCGACCTGTAAATTTCAAAGTGTTTGAATCAATAATTACCAAGGTGCATTTTTTGTTTTTATTATATTTAAGACTTCCATCCACAGAGCTCCGATAGCCTAATGGCTAGACCGTTGGGTTCCTAGCGCGTGGTACTGGGTTCGAGTCCCGGCCGGAAAGGAAATCTTAAATGCAAATATTTTTTTCTAATTTTATAATTCTTTTTTTTTTATTTTTCCCTTTTGCGAAGTCAGTCAGTCAGTCTGACAGTCAATCAGTCAAGCACTCAGTCATTCAGTCTCAGTCAGTCAGTCCAGTCATTCAGTCAGTCAGTCAGTCAGTCAGTCAGTCAGTCAGTCAGTCGGTCAGTCCTGTGCAGTCAGTTAGTCACTAAAGCAGTCAGTCAGTCTCAGTCAGTCAGTCAGTCAGTCAGTCCAGTCCAGTCTCAGTCAGTCAGTCAGTCAGTCTCGGTCAGTCAGTCAGTCATTCAGTCAGTCAGTCAGTCAGGCAGTCAGTCAGTCGGTCAGCCTTATTCAGTCAGTCTGTCAGTCAGTCAGTCAGTCAGCCTTATTCAGTCAGTCTGTCAGTCATCCTTATTCAGTCAGTCTGTCAGTCATCCTTATTCAGTCAGTCTGTCAGTCAGTCAGTCGGTCAGTCCTGTCCATTAAGTTAGTCAGTCAAGCAGTCAGTCAGGTAGTCAAGCAGTCAGTCAGTCAGTGTCAGTCAGTCATTTAGTCATTCAGTCAGTCAGTGAAATAGCCAGTCAGAGAGTCAAGCAGTCAGTCAGTCAGTCTCAGTCAGTCAGTTAGTCAGTCAGTCAGTCAGTCAGTCAGTCCAGTCTCAGTCAGTCAGGCAGTTAGTCAGTCAGTCTCGGTCAGTCAGTGAGTCAGTCAGTCAGTATCAGTCAGTCAGTGAGTCAGTCAGTCAGTCAGGCAGTATCAGTCAGGCAGTAAGACTCCGCTCGACGGAACTCTGATAGCCTAATGGCTAGACCGCTGGTTTTCCAAGCGAGTGACCTGGGTTCGAGTCCCAGCCGGAGCGAATATCTTCAATGTATATATTTCTTTTCTAATTTGAAAATTCTTTTTTTTTTCAATTTCTTTCCTTTGCAATTATTGATTATTTATGTAGGGAAGAAAATTCTGAGTCAGTTTAATTTTTCGACACGAAGATTTCAAAGTGTTTAAATAAACAATTACCAAGGTGCATTTTTTGTTTTTATTATATTTAAAACTCCCACCGACAGAGCTCCCATAGACTAATGGCTAGAGTGTTAGGCTTCCAAGCGAGTGGCCCTGGGTTCGAGTCCCAGCCTGAACGAAAATCTTCAATGTATACTTTTAGTTTCTAATTTGAAATTTCTTCTTCTTTTTTTTTTAATTTTTCTCTTTTGCGAATATTGATTATTTATGTAGGGAGAAAAATTCTGAGTCAGTTTAATTATTCGACCTGTAAATTTCAAAGTGTTTGAATCAATAATTACCAAGGTGCATTTTTTGTTTTTATTATATTTAAGACTTCCATCGACAGAGCTCCGATAGCCTAATGGCTAAACCGTTGGGTTCCAAGCGCGTGGTACTGGGTTCGAGTCCCGGCCGGAACGAAAATCTTCCATGTATATATTTCTCTTCTAATTTGAAGATTCTTTTTTTTTCAATTCCTTTCTTTTGCAAATATGGATTATTTATGTACGAAAGAAAATTCTGAGTCAGTTTAATCATTCGACCTTTAGATTTCAAAGATTTTAGATCAATAATTACTAAGGTGCATTTTTTGTTTTTATTATAATTAAGACACCGATCAACAGAGATCCGATAGTATATTGGCGAGAGCGTTGGGCTTCCATGAGTGTCGCCCTGGGTTCAAATCCCAGCCGGAAAGGAAATCTTAAATGCAAATATTTTTTTCTAATTTTATAATTCTTTTTTTTTATTTTTCCCTTTTGCGAAGTCAGTCAGTCAGTCTGACAGTCAATCAGTCAAGCACTCAGTCATTCAGTCTCAGTCAGTCAGTCCAGTCAGTCAGTCACTCAGTCAGTCACTTAGTCCTTCAGCCAGTCAGTCAAGCAGTCAGTCATTTAGTCTCAGTCAGTCAGTCATTCAGTCAGTCAGTCAGTCAGGCAGTCAGTCAGTCAGTCAGTCGGTCAGTCCTGTGCAGTCAGTTAGTCACTAAAGCAGTCAGTCAGTCTCAGTCAGTCAGTCAGTCAGTCAGTCCAGTCCAGTCTCAGTCAGTCAGTCAGTCAGTCTCGGTCAGTCAGTCAGTCAGTCATTCAGTCAGTCAGTCAGTCAGGCAGTCAGTCAGTCGGTCAGCCTTATTCAGTCAGTCTGTCAGTCAGTCAGTCAGTCAGCCTTATTCAGTCAGTCTGTCAGTCATCCTTATTCAGTCAGTCTGTCAGTCAGTCAGTCGGTCAGTCCTGTCCAGTCAGTTAGTCAGTCAAGCAGTCAGTCAGGTAGTCAAGCAGTCAGTCAGTCAGTGTCAGTCAGTCATTTAGTCATTCAGTCAGTCAGTGAAATAGCCAGTCAGAGAGTCAAGCAGTCAGTCAGTCAGTCTCAGTCAGTCAGTTAGTCAGTCAGTCAGTCAGTCAGTCAGTCCAGTCTCAGTCAGTCAGGCAGTTAGTCAGTCAGTCTCGGTCAGTCAGTGAGTCAGTCAGTCAGTATCAGTCAGTCAGTGAGTCAGTCTGTCAGTCAGGCAGTATCAGTCAGGCAGTAAGACTCCGCTCGACAGAACTCTGATAGCCTAATGGCTAGACCGCTGGTTTTCCAAGCGAGTGACCTGGGTTCGAGTCCCAGCCGGAGCGAATATCTTCAATGTATATATTTCTTTTCTAATTTGAAAATTCTTTTTTTTTTCAATTTCTTTCCTTTGCAATTATTGATTATTTATGTAGGGAAGAAAATTCTGAGTCAGTTTAATTTTTCGACACGAAGATTTCAAAGTGTTTAAATAAACAATTACCAAGGTGCATTTTTTGTTTTTATTATATTTAAAACTCCCACCGACAGAGCTCCCGTAGACTAATGGCTAGAGTGTTAGGCTTCAGAGCGAGTGGCCCTGGGTTCGAGTCCCAGCCTGAACGAAAATCTTCAATGTATACTTTTAGTTTCTAATTTGAAATTTCTTCTTCTTTTTTTTTTAATTTTTCTCTTTTGCGAATATTGATTATTTATGTAGGGAGAAAAATTCTGAGTCAGTTTAATTATTCGACCTGTAAATTTCAAAGTGTTTGAATCAATAATTACCAAGGTGCATTTTTTGTTTTTATTATATTTAAGACTTCCATCGACAGAGCTCCGATAGCCTAATGGCTAGACCGTTGGGTTCCTAGCGCGTGGTACTGGGTTCGAGTCCCGGCCGGAAAGGAAATCTTAAATGCAAATATTTTTTTCTAATTTTATAATTCTTTTTTTTTTATTTTTCCCTTTTGCGAAGTCAGTCAGTCAGTCTGACAGTCAATCAGTCAAGCACTCAGTCATTCAGTCTCAGTCAGTCAGTCCAGTCATTCAGTCACTCAGTCAGTCAGTTAGTCCTTCAGCCAGTCAGTCAAGCAGTCAGTCAGTCAGTGTCAGTCAGTCAGTCAGTCATTCAGTCAGTCAGTCAGGCAGTCAGTCAGTCAGTCAGTCGGTCAGTCCTGTGCAGTCAGTTAGTCACTAAAGCAGTCAGTCAGTCTCAGTCAGTCAGTCAGTCAGTCAGTCCAGTCCAGTCTCAGTCAGTCAGTCAGTCAGTCTCGGTCATTCAGTCAGTCATTCAGTCAGTCAGTCAGTCAGGCAGTCAGTCAGTCGGTCAGCCTTATTCAGTCAGTCTGTCAGTCAGTCAGTCAGTCAGCCTTATTCAGTCAGTCTGTCAGTCATCCTTATTCAGTCAGTCTGTCAGTCATCCTTATTCAGTCAGTCTGTCAGTCAGTCAGTCGGTCAGTCCTGTCCAGTCAGTTAGTCAGTCAAGCAGTCAGTCGGGTAGTCAAGCAGTCAGTCAGTCAGTGTCAGTCAGTCATTTAGTCAGTCAAGCAGTCAGTCAGGTAGTCAAGCAGTCAGTCAGTCAGTGTCAGTCAGTCATTTAGTCATTCAGTCAGTCAGTGAAATAGCCAGTCAGAGAGTCAAGCAGTCAGTCAGTCAGTCTCAGTCAGTCAGTTAGTCAGTCAGTCAGTCAGTCAGTCAGTCCAGTCTCAGTCAGTCAGGCAGTTAGTCAGTCAGTCTCGGTCAGTCAGTGAGTCAGTCAGTCAGTATCAGTCAGTCAGTGAGTCAGTCTGTCAGTCAGGCAGTATCAGTCAGGCAGTAAGACTCCGCTCGACAGAACTCTGATAGCCTAATGGCTAGACCGCTGGTTTTCCAAGCGAGTGACCTGGGTTCGAGTCCCAGCCGGAGCGAATATCTTCAATGTATATATTTCTTTTCTAATTTGAAAATTCTTTTTTTTTTCAATTTCTTTCCTTTGCAATTATTGATTATTTATGTAGGGAAGAAAATTCTGAGTCAGTTTAATTTTTCGACACGAAGATTTCAAAGTGTTTAAATAAACAATTACAAAGGTGCATTTTTTGTTTTTATTATATTTAAAACTCCCACCGACAGAGCTCCCATAGACTAATGGCTAGAGTGTTAGGCTTTCAAGCGAGTGGCCCTGGGTTCGAGTCCCAGCCTGAACGAAAATCTTCAATGTATACTTTTAGTTTCTAATTTGAAATTTCTTCTTCTTTTTTTTTTAATTTTTCTCTTTTGCGAATATTGATTATTTATGTAGGGAGAAAAATTCTGAGTCAGTTTAATTATTCGACCTGTAAATTTCAAAGTGTTTGAATCAATAATTACCAAGGTGCATTTTTTGTTTTTATTATATTTAAGACTTCCATCGACAGAGCTCCGATAGCCTAATGGCTAGACCGTTGGGTTCCAAGCGCGTGGTACTGGGTTCGAGTCCCGGCCGGAACGAAAATCTTCCATGTATATATTTCTCTTCTAATTTGAAGATTCTTTTTTTTTCAATTTCTTTCTTTTGCAAATATGGATTATTTATGTACGGAAGAAAATTCTGAGTCAGTTTAATCATTCGACCTTTAGATTTCAAAGATTTTAGATCAATAATTACTAAGGTGCATTTTTTGTTTTTATTATAATTAAGACACCGATCAACAGAGATCCGATAGTATATTGGCGAGAGCGTTGGGCTTCCATGAGTGTCGCCCTGGGTTCAAATCCCAGCCGGAAAGGAAATCTTAAATGCAAATGTTTTTTTCTAATTTTATAATTCTTTTTTTTTTATTTTTCCCTTTTGCGAAGTCAGTCAGTCAGTCTGACAGTCAATCAGTCAAGCACTCAGTCATTCAGTCTCAGTCAGTCAGTCCAGTCAGTCAGTCACTCAGTCAGTCAGTTAGTCCTTCAGCCAGTCAGTCAAGCAGTCAGTCATTTAGTCTCAGTCAGTCAGTCATTCAGTCAGTCAGTCAGTCAGGCAGTCAGTCAGTCAGTCAGTCGGTCAGTCCTGTGCAGTCAGTTAGTCACTAAAGCAGTCAGTCAGTCTCAGTCAGTCAGTCAGTCAGTCAGTCCAGTCCAGTCTCAGTCAGTCAGTCAGTCAGTCTCGGTCAGTCAGTCAGTCAGTCATTCAGTCAGTCAGTCAGTCAGGCAGTCAGTCAGTCGGTCAGCCTTATTCAGTCAGTCTGTCAGTCAGTCAGTCAGTCAGCCTTATTCAGTCAGTCTGTCAGTCATCCTTATTCAGTCAGTCTGTCAGTCAGTCAGTCGGTCAGTCCTGTCCAGTCAGTTAGTCAGTCAAGCAGTCAGTCAGGTAGTCAAGCAGTCAGTCAGTCAGTGTCAGTCAGTCATTTAGTCATTCAGTCAGTCAGTGAAATAGCCAGTCAGAGAGTCAAGCAGTCAGTCAGTCAGTCTCAGTCAGTCAGTTAGTCAGTCAGTCAGTCAGTCAGTCAGTCCAGTCTCAGTCAGTCAGGCAGTTAGTCAGTCAGTCTCGGTCAGTCAGTGAGTCAGTCAGTCAGTATCAGTCAGTCAGTGAGTCAGTCTGTCAGTCAGGCAGTATCAGTCAGGCAGTAAGACTCCGCTCGACAGAACTCTGATAGCCTAATGGCTAGACCGCTGGTTTTCCAAGCGAGTGACCTGGGTTCGAGTCCCAGCCGGAGCGAATATCTTCAATGTATATATTTCTTTTCTAATTTGAAAATTCTTTTTTTTTCAATTTCTTTCCTTTGCAATTATTGATTATTTATGTAGGGAAGAAAATTCTGAGTCAGTTTAATTTTTCGACACGAAGATTTCAAAGTGTTTAAATAAACAATTACCAAGGTGCATTTTTTGTTTTTATTATATTTAAAACTCCCACCGACAGAGCTCCCATAGACTAATGGCTAGAGTGTTAGGCTTCCAACCGAGTGGCCCTGGGTTCGAGTCCCAGCCTGAACGAAAATCTTCAACGTATACTTTTAGTTTCTAATTTGAAATTTCTTCTTCTTTTTTTTTAATTTTTCTCTTTTGCGAATATTGATTATTTATGTAGGGAGAAAAATTCTGAGTCAGTTTAATTATTCGACCTGTAAATTTCAAAGTGTTTGAATCAATAATTACCAAGGTGCATTTTTTGTTTTTATTATATTTAAGACTTCCATCGACAGAGCTCCGATAGCCTAATGGCTAGACCGTTGGGTTCCTAGCGCGTGGTACTGCGTTCGAGTCCCGGCCGGAAAGGAAATCTTAAATGCAAATATTTTTTTCTAATTTTATAATTCTTTTTTTTTTATTTTTCCCTTTTGCGAAGTCAGTCAGTCTGACAGTCAATCAGTCAAGCACTCAGTCATTCAGTCTCAGTCAGTCAGTCCAGTCAGTCAGTCACTCAGTCAGTCAGTTAGTCCTTCAGCCAGTCAGTCAAGCAGTCAGTCATTTAGTCTCAGTCAGTCAGTCATTCAGTCAGTCAGTCAGTCAGTCAGTCCAGTCCAGTCTCAGTCAGTCAGTCAGTCAGTCTCGGTCAGTCAGTCAGTCAGTCATTCAGTCAGTCAGTCAGTCAGTCGGTCAGCCTTATTCAGTCAGTCTGTCAGTCATCCTTATTCAGTCAGTCTGTCAGTCAGAAGGTCGGTCAGTCCTGTCCAGTCAGTTAGTCAGTCAAGCAGTCAGTCAGGTAGTCAAGCAGTCAGTCAGTCAGTGTCAGTCAGTCATTTAGTCATTCAGTCAGTCAGTGAAATAGCCAGTCAGAGAGTCAAGCAGTCAGTCAGTCAGTCTCAGTCAGTCAGTTAGTCCAGTCTCAGTCAGTCAGGCAGTTAGTCAGTCAGTCTCGGTCAGTCAGTGAGTCAGTCAGTCAGTATCAGTCAGTCAGTGAGTCAGTCTGTCAGTCAGGCAGTATCAGTCAGGCAGTAAGACTCCGCTCGACAGAACTCTGATAGCCTAATGGCTAGACCGCTGGTTTTCCAAGCGAGTGACCTGGGTTCGAGTCCCAGCCGGAGCGAATATCTTCAATGTATATATTTCTTTTCTAATTTGAAAATTCTTTTTTTTTCAATTTCTTTCCTTTGCAATTATTGATTATTTATGTAGGGAAGAAAATTCTGAGTCAGTTTAATTTTTCGACACGAAGATTTCAAAGTGTTTAAATAAACAATTACCAAGGTGCATTTTTTGTTTTTATTATATTTAAAACTCCCACCGACAGAGCTCCCATAGACTAATGGCTAGAGTGTTAGGCTTCCAAGCGAGTGGCCCTGGGTTCGAGTCCCAGCCTGAACGAAAATCTTCAACGTATACTTTTAGTTTCTAATTTGAAATTTCTTCTTCTTTTTTTTTAATTTTTCTCTTTTGCGAATATTGATTATTTATGTAGGGAGAAAAATTCTGAGTCAGTTTAATTATTCGACCTGTAAATTTCAAAGTGTTTGAATCAATAATTACCAAGGTGCATTTTTTGTTTTTATTATATTTAAGACTTCCATCGACAGAGCTCCGATAGCCTAATGGCTAGACCGTTGGGTTCCTAGCGCGTGGTACTGCGTTCGAGTCCCGGCCGGAAAGGAAATCTTAAATGCAAATATTTTTTTCTAATTTTATAATTCTTTTTCTTTTATTTTTCCCTTTTGCGAAGTCAGTCAGTCAGTCTGACAGTCAATCAGTCAAGCACTCAGTCATTCAGTCTCAGTCAGTCAGTCCAGTCAGTCAGTCACTCAGTCAGTCAGTTAGTCCTTCAGCCAGTCAGTCAAGCAGTCAGTCATTTAGTCTCAGTCAGTCAGTCATTCAGTCAGTCAGTCAGTCAGTCAGTCCAGTCCAGTCTCAGTCAGTCAGTCAGTCAGTCTCGGTCAGTCAGTCAGTCAGTCATTCAGTCAGTCAGTCAGTCAGTCGGTCAGCCTTATTCAGTCAGTCTGTCAGTCAGTCAGTCAGTCAGCCTTATTCAGTCAGTCTGTCAGTCATCCTTATTCAGTCAGTCTGTCAGTCAGAAGGTCGGTCAGTCCTGTCCAGTCAGTTAGTCAGTCAAGCAGTCAGTCAGGTAGTCAAGCAGTCAGTCAGTCAGTGAAATAGCCAGTCAGAGAGTCAAGCAGTCAGTCAGTCAGTCTCAGTCAGTCAGTTAGTCAGTCAGTCAGTCAGTCAGTCAGTCCAGTCTCAGTCAGTCAGGCAGTTAGTCAGTCAGTCTCGGTCAGTCAGTGAGTCAGTCTGTCAGTCAGGCAGTATCAGTCAGGCAGTAAGACTCCGCTCGACAGAACTCTGATAGCCTAATGGCTAGACCGCTGGTTTTCCAAGCGAGTGACCTGGGTTCGAGTCCCAGCTGGAGCGAAGATCTTCAATGTATATATTTCTTTTCTAATTTGAAAATTCTTTTTTTTTTCAATTTCTTTCCTTTGCAATTATTGATTATTTATGTAGGGAAGAAAATTCTGAGTCAGTTTAATTTTTCGACACGAAGATTTCAAAGTGTTTAAATAAACAATTACCAAGGTGCATTTTTTGTTTTATTATATTTAAAACTCCCACCGACAGAGCTCCCATAGACTAATGGCTAGAGTGTTAGGCTTCCAAGCGGGTGGCCCTGGGTTCGAGTCCCAGCCTGAACGAAAATCTTCAACGTATACTTTTAGTTTCTAATTTGAAATTTCTTCTTCTTTTTTTTTAATTTTTCTCTTTTGCGAATATTGATTATTTATGTAGGGAGAAAAATTCTGAGTCAGTTTAATTATTCGACCTGTAAATTTCAAAGTGTTTGAATCAATAATTACCAAGGTGCATTTTTTGTTTTTATTATATTTAAGACTTCCATCGACAGAGCTCCGATAGCCTAATGGCTAGACCGTTGGGTTCCTAGCGCGTGGTACTGGGTTCGAGTCCCGGCCGGAAAGGAAATCTTAAATGCAAATATTTTTTCTAATTTTATAATTTTTTTTTTTTTTTTTCCCTTTTGCGAAGTCAGTCAGTCAGTCTGACAGTCAATCAGTCAAGCACTCAGTCATTCAGTCTCAGTCAGTCAGTCCAGTCAGTCAGTCACTCAGTCAGTCAGTTAGTCCTTCAGCCAGTCAGTCAAGCAGTCAGTCATTTAGTCTCAGTCAGTCAGTCATTCAGTCAGTCAGTCAGTCAGGCAGTCAGTCAGTCAGTCAGTCGGTCAGTCGTGTGCAGTCAGTTAGTCACTAAAGCAGTCAGTCAGTCTCAGTCAGTCAGTCAGTCAGTCAGTCAGTCCAGTCCAGTCTCAGTCAGTCAGTCAGTCAGTCTCGGTCAGTCAGTCAGTCAGTCATTCAGTCAGTCAGTCAGGCAGGCAGTCAGTCAGTCGGTCAGCCTTATTCAGTCAGTCTGTCAGTCAGTCAGTCAGTCAGCCTTATTCAGTCAGTCTGTCAGTCATCCTTATTCAGTCAGTCTGTCAGTCAGTCAGTCGGTCCAGTCTCAGTCAGTCAGGCAGTTAGTCAGTCAGTCTCGGTCAGTCAGTGAGTCAGTCAGTCAGTATCAGTCAGTCAGTGAGTCAGTCTGTCAGTCAGGCAGTATCAGTCAGGCAGTAAGACTCCGCTCGACAGAACTCTGATAGCCTAATGGCTAGACCGCTGGTTTTCCAAGCAGTCAGTCAGTCTCAGTCAGTCAGTCAGTCAGTCAGTCAGTCCAGTCCAGTCTCAGTCAGTCAGTCAGTCAGTCTCGGTCAGTCAGTCAGTCAGTCATTCAGTCAGTCAGTCAGGCAGGCAGTCAGTCAGTCGGTCAGCCTTATTCAGTCAGTCTGTCAGTCAGTCAGTCAGTCAGCCTTATTCAGTCAGTCTGTCAGTCATCCTTATTCAGTCAGTCTGTCAGTCAGTCAGTCGGTCAGTCCTGTCCAGTCAGTTAGTCAGTCAAGCAGTCAGTCAGGTAGTCAAGCAGTCAGTCAGTCAGTGTCAGTCAGTCATTTAGTCATTCAGTCAGTCAGTGAAATAGCCAGTCAGAGAGTCAAGCAGTCAGTCAGTCAGTCTCAGTCAGTCAGTTAGTCAGTCAGTCAGTCAGTCAGTCCAGTCTCAGTCAGTCAGGCAGTTAGTCAGTCAGTCTCGGTCAGTCAGTGAGTCAGTCAGTCAGTATCAGTCAGTCAGTGAGTCAGTCTGTCAGTCAGGCAGTATCAGTCAGGCAGTAAGACTCCGCTCGACAGAACTCCGATAGCCTAATGGCTAGACCGCTGGTCTTCCAAGCGAGTGGCCTGGGTTTAAGTCCCAGCCGGAGCGAATATCTTCAATGTATATATTTCTTTTCTAATTTGAAAATTCTTTTTTTTTCAATTTCTTTCCTTTGCAATTATTGATTATTTATGTAGGGAAGAAAATTCTGAGTCAGTTTAATTTTTCGACACAAAGATTTCAAAGTGTTTAAATAAACAATTACCAAGGTGCATTTTTTGTTTTTATTATATTTAAAACTCCCACCGACAGAGCTCCCATAGACTAATGGCTAGAGTGTTAGGCTTCCAAGCGAGTGGCCCTGGGTTCGAGTCCCAGCCTGAACGAAAATCTTCAATGTATACTTTTAGTTTCTAATTTGAAATTTCTTCTTCTTTTTTTTTAAATTTTTCTCTTTTGCGAATATTGATTATTTATGTAGGGAGAAAAATTCTGAGTCAGTTTAATTATTCGACCTGTAAGTTTCAAAGTGTTTGATTCAATAATTACCAAGGTGCATTTTTTGTTTTTATTATATTTAAGACTTCCATCGACAGAGCTCCGATAGCCTAATGGCTAGACCGTTGGGTTCCAAGCGCGTGGTACTGGGTTCGAGTCCCGGCCGGAACGAAAATCTTCCATGTATATATTTCTCTTCTAATTTGAAGATTCTTTTTTTTTTCAATTTCTTTCTTTTGCAAATATGGATTATTTATGTACGGAAGAAAATTCTGAGTCAGTTTAATCATTCGACCTTTAGATTTCAAAGATTTTAGATCAATAATTACTAAGGTGCATTTTTTGTTTTTATTATAATTAAGACACCGATCAACAGAGATCCGATAGTATATTGGCGAGAGCGTTGGGCTTCCATGAGTGTCGCCCTGGGTTCAAATCCCAGCCGGAATGGAAATCTTAAATGCAAATATTTTTTTCTAATTTTATAATTCTTTTTTTTTTATTTTTCCCTTTTGCGAAGTCAGTCAGTCAGTCTGACAGTCAATCAGTCAAGCACTCAGTCATTCAGTCTCAGTCAGTCAGTCCAGTCAGTCAGTCACTCAGTCAGTCAGTTAGTCCTTCAGCCAGTCAGTCAAGCAGTCAGTCATTTAGTCTCAGTCAGTCAGTCATTCAGTCAGTCAGTCAGTCAGGCAGTCAGTCAGTCAGTCAGTCGGTCAGTCCTGTGCAGTCAGTTAGTCACTAAAGCAGTCAGTCAGTCTCAGTCAGTCAGTCAGTCAGTCAGTCCAGTCCAGTCTCAGTCAGTCAGTCAGTCAGTCTCGGTCAGTCAGTCAGTCAGTCATTCAGTCAGTCAGTCAGTCAGGCAGTCAGTCAGTCGGTCAGCCTTATTCAGTCAGTCTGTCAGTCAGTCAGTCAGTCAGCCTTATTCAGTCAGTCTGTCAGTCATCCTTATTCAGTCAGTCTGTCAGTCAGTCAGTCGGTCAGTCCTGTCCAGTCAGTTAGTCAGTCAAGCAGTCAGTCAGGTAGTCAAGCAGTCAGTCAGTCAGTGTCAGTCAGTCATTTAGTCATTCAGTCAGTCAGTGAAATAGCCAGTCAGAGAGTCAAGCAGTCAGTCAGTCAGTCTCAGTCAGTCAGTTAGTCAGTCAGTCAGTCAGTCAGTCAGTCAGTCCAGTCTCAGTCAGTCAGGCAGTTAGTCAGTCAGTCTCGGTCAGTCAGTGAGTCAGTCAGTCAGTATCAGTCAGTCAGTGAGTCAGTCTGTCAGTCAGGCAGTATCAGTCAGGCAGTAAGACTCCGCTCGACAGAACTCCGATAGCCTAATGGCTAGACCGCTGGTCTTCCAAGCGAGTGGCCTGGGTTCGAGTCCCAGCCGGAGCGAATATCTTCAATGTATATATTTCTTTTCTAATTTGAAAATTCTTTTTTTTTTCAATTTCTTTCCTTTGCAATTATTGATTATTTATGTAGGGAAGAAAATTCTGAGTCAGTTTAATTTTTCGACACGAAGATTTCAAAGTGTTTAAATAAACAATTACCAAGGTGCATTTTTTGTTTTTATTATATTTAAAACTCCCACCGACAGAGCTCCCATAGACTAATGGCTAGAGTGTTAGGCTTCCAAGTGAGTGGCCCTGGGTTCGAGTCCCAGCCTGAACGAAAATCTTCAATGTATACTTTTAGTTTCTAATTTGAAATTTCTTCTTCTTTTTTTTTAATTTTTCTCTTTTGCGAATATTGATTATTTATGTAGGGAGAAAAATTCTGAGTCAGTTTAATTATTCGACCTGTAAATTTCAAAGTGTTTGAATCAATAATTACCAAGGTGCATTTTTTGTTTTTATTATATTTAAGACTTTCATCGACAGAGCTCCGATAGCCTAATGGCTAGACCGTTGGGTTCCAAGCGCGTGGTACTGGGTTCGAGTCCCGGCCGGAACGAAAATCTTCCATGTATATATTTCTCTTCTAATTTGAAGATTCTTTTTTTTTCAATTTCTTTCTTTTGCAAATATGGATTATTTATGTACGGAAGAAAATTCTGAGTCAGTTTAATCATTCGACCTTTAGATTTCAAAGATTTTAGATCAATAATTACTAAGGTGCATTTTTTGTTTTTATTATAATTAAGACACCGATCAACAGAGATCCGATAGTATATTGGCGAGAGCGTTGGGCTTCCATGAGTGTCGCCCTGGGTTCAAATCCCAGCCGGAAAGGAAATCTTAAATGCAAATATTTTTTTCTAATTTTATAATTCTTTTTTTTTTATTTTTCCCTTTTGCGAAGTCAGTCAGTCAGTCTGACAGTCAATCAGTCAAGCACTCAGTCATTCAGTCTCAGTCAGTCAGTCCAGTCAGTCAGTCACTCAGTCAGTCAGTTAGTCCTTCAGCCAGTCAGTCAAGCAGTCAGTCATTTAGTCTCAGTCAGTCAGTCATTCAGTCAGTCAGTCAGTCAGGCAGTCAGTCAGTCAGTCAGTCGGTCAGTCCTGTGCAGTCAGTTAGTCACTAAAGCAGTCAGTCAGTCTCAGTCAGTCAGTCAGTCAGTCAGTCCAGTCCAGTCTCAGTCAGTCAGTCAGTCAGTCTCGGTCAGTCAGTCAGTCAGTCATTCAGTCAGTCAGTCAGTCAGGCAGTCAGTCAGTCGGTCAGCCTTATTCAGTCATTCAGTCAGTCAGCCTTATTCAGTCAGTCTGTCAGTCATCCTTATTCAGTCAGTCTGTCAGTCAGTCAGTCGGTCAGTCCTGTCCAGTCAGTTAGTCAGTCAAGCAGTCAGTCAGGTAGTCAAGCAGTCAGTCAGTCAGTGTCAGTCAGTCATTTAGTCATTCAGTCAGTCAGTGAAATAGCCAGTCAGAGAGTCAAGCAGTCAGTCAGTCAGTCTCAGTCAGTCAGTCAGTCAGTCAGTCAGTCAGTCAGTCCAGTCTCAGTCAGTCAGGCAGTTAGTCAGTCAGTCTCGGTCAGTCAGTGAGTCAGTCAGTCAGTATCAGTCAGTCAGTGAGTCAGTCTGTCAGTCAGGCAGTATCAGTCAGGCAGTAAGACTCCGCTCGACAGAACTCCGATAGCCTAATGGCTAGACCGCTGGTCTTCCAAGCGAGTGGCCTGGGTTCGAGTCCCAGCCTGAACGAAAATCTTCAATGTATACTTTTAGTTTCTAATTTGAATTTTCTTCTTCTTTTTTTTTTAATTTTTCTCTTTTGCGAATATTGATTATTTATGTAGGGAGAAAAATTCTGAGTCAGTTTAATTATTCGACCTGTAAATTTCAAAGTGTTTGAATCAATAATTACCAAGGTGCATTTTTTGTTTTTATTATATTTAAGACTTCCATCGACAGAGCTCCGATAGCCTAATGGCTAGACCGTTGGGTTCCTAGCGCGTGGTACTGGGTTCGAGTCCCGGCCGGAAAGGAAATCTTAAATGCAAATATTTTTTTCTAATTTTATAATTCTTTTTTTTTTTTTTTTTTCCCTTTTGCGAAGTCAGTCAGTCAGTCTGACAGTCAATCAGTCAAGCACTCAGTCATTCAGTCTCAGTCAGTCAGTCCAGTCAGTCAGTCACTCAGTCAGTCAGTTAGTCCTTCAGCCAGTCAGTCAAGCAGTCAGTCATTTAGTCTCAGTCAGTCAGTCATTCAGTCAGTCAGTCAGTCAGGCAGTCAGTCAGTCAGTCAGTCGGTCAGTCCTGTGCAGTCAGTTAGTCACTAAAGCAGTCAGTCAGTCAGTCGGTCAGTCCTGTGCAGTCAGTTAGTCACTAAAGCAGTCAGTCAGTCTCAGTCAGTCAGTCAGTCAGTCCAGTCCAGTCTCAGTCAGTCAGTCAGTCAGTCTCGGTCAGTCAGTCAGTCAGTCAGTCATTCAGTCAGTCAGTCAGTCAGGCAGTCAGTCAGTCGGTCAGCCTTATTCAGTCAGTCTGTCAGTCAGTCAGTCAGTCAGCCTTATTCAGTCAGTCTGTCAGTCATCCTTATTCAGTCAGTCTGTCAGTCAGTCAGTCGGTCAGTCCTGTCCAGTCAGTTAGTCAGTCAAGCAGTCAGTCAGGTAGTCAAGCAGTCAGTCAGTCAGTGTCAGTCAGTCATTTAGTCATTCAGTCAGTCAGTGAAATAGCCAGTCAGAGAGTCAAGCAGTCAGTCAGTCAGTCTCAGTCAGTCAGTCAGTCAGTCAGTAAGTCCAGTCTCAGTCAGTCAGGCAGTTAGTCAGTCAGTCTCGGTCAGTCAGTGAGTCAGTCAGTCAGTATCAGTCAGTCAGTGAGTCAGTCTGTCAGTCAGGCAGTATCAGTCAGGCAGTAAGACTCCGCTCGACAGAACTCCGATAGCCTAATGGCTAGACCGCTGGTCTTCCAAGCGAGTGGCCTGGGTTCGAGTCCCAGCCGGAGCGAATATCTTCAATGTATATATTTCTTTTCTAATTTGAAAATTCTTTTTTTTTTCAATTTCTTTCCTTTGCAATTATTGATTATTTATGTAGGGAAGAAAATTCTGAGTCAGTTTAATTTTTCGACACGCAGATTTCAAAGTGTTTAAATAAACAATTACCAAGGTGCATTTTTTGTTTTTATTATATTTAAAACTCCCACTGACAGAGCTCCCATAGACTAATGGCTAGAGTGTTAGGCTTCCAAGCGAGTGGCCCTGGGTTCAAGTCCCAGCCTGAACGAAAATCTTCAATGTATACTTTTAGTTTCTAATTTGAAATTTCTTCTTCTTTTTTTTTTTAATTTTTCTCTTTTGCGAATATTGATTATTTATGTAGGGAGAAAAATTCTGAGTCAGTTTAATTATTCGACCTGTAAATTTCAAAGTGTTTGAATCAATAATTACCAAGGTGCATTTTTTGTTTTTATTATATTTAAGACTTCCATCGACAGAGCTCCGATAGCCTAATGGCTAGACCGTTGGGTTCCTAGCGCGTGGTACTGGGTTCGAGTCCCGGCCGGAAAGGAAATCTTAAATGCAAATATTTTTTTCTAATTTTATAATTCTTTTTTTTTATTTTTCCCTTTTGCGAAGTCAGTCAGTCAGTCTGACAGTCAATCAGTCAAGCACTCAGTCATTCAGTCTCAGTCAGTCAGTCCAGTCAGTCAGTCACTCAGTCAGTCAGTTAGTCCTTCAGCCAGTCAGTCAAGCAGTCAGTCATTTAGTCTCAGTCAGTCAGTCAGTCAGTCAGTCAGGCAGTCAGTCAGTCAGTCAGTCGGTCAGTCCTGTGCAGTCAGTTAGTCACTAAAGCAGTCAGTCAGTCAGTCGGTCAGTCCTGTGCAGTCAGTTAGTCACTAAAGCAGTCAGTCAGTCTCAGTCAGTCAGTCAGTCAGTCTCGGTCAGTCAGTCAGTCAGTCATTCAGTCAGTCAGTCAGTCAGGCAGTCAGTCAGTCGGTCAGCCTTATTCACTCAGTCTGTCAGTCAGTCAGTCAGTCAGCCTTATTCAGTCAGTCTGTCAGTCATCCTTATTCAGTCAGTCTGTCAGTCGGTCAGTCCTGTCCAGTCAGTTAGTCAGTCAAGCAGTCAGTCAGGTAGTCAAGCAGTCAGTCAGTCAGTGTCAGTCAGTCATTTAGTCATTCAGTCAGTCAGTGAAATAGCCAGTCAGAGAGTCAAGCAGTCAGTCAGTCAGTCTCAGTCAGTCAGTTAGTCAGTCAGTCAGTCAGTCAGTCAGTCAGTCAGTCAGTCCAGTCTCAGTCAGTCAGGCAGTTAGTCAGTCAGTCTCGGTCAGTCAATGAGTCAGTCAGTCAGTATCAGTCAGTCAGTGAGTCAGTCTGTCAGTCAGGCAGTATCAGTCAGGCAGTAAGACTCCGCTCGACAGAACTCCGATAGCCTAATGGCTAGACCGCTGGTCTTCCAAGCGAGTGGCCTGGGTTCGAGTCCCAGCCGGAGCGAATATCTTCAATGTATATATTTCTTTTCTAATTTGAAAATTCTTTTTTTTTTCAATTTCTTTCCTTTGCAATTATTGATTATTTATGTAGGGAAGAAAATTCTGAGTCAGTTTAATTTTTCGACACGCAGATTTCAAAGTGTTTAAATAAACAATTACCAAGGTGCATTTTTTGTTTTTATTATATTTAAAACTCCCACCGACAGAGCTCCCATAGACTAATGGCTAGAGTGTTAGGCTTCCAAGCGAGTGGCCCTGGGTTCGAGTCCCAGCCTGAACGAAAATCTTCAATGTATACTTTTAGTTTCTAATTTGAAATTTCTTCTTCTTTTTTTTTTAATTTTTCTCTTTTGCGAATATTGATTATTTATGTAGGGAGAAAAATTCTGAGTCAGTTTAATTATTCGACCTGTAAATTTCAAAGTGTTTGAATCAATAATTACCAAGGTGCATTTTTTGTTTTTATTATATTTAAGACTTCCATCGACAGAGCTCCGATAGCCTAATGGCTAGACCGTTGGGTTCCTAGCGCGTGGTACTGGGTTCGAGTCCCGGCCGGAAAGGAAATCTTAAATGCAAATATTTTTTTCTAATTTTATAATTCTTTTTTTTTATTTTTCCCTTTTGCGAAGTCAGTCAGTCAGTCTGACAGTCAATCAGTCAAGCACTCAGTCATTCAGTCTCAGTCAGTCAGTCCAGTCAGTCAGTCACTCAGTCAGTCAGTTAGTCCTTCAGCCAGTCAGTCAAGCAGTCAGTCATTTAGTCTCAGTCAGTCAGTCATTCAGTCAGTCAGTCAGTCAGGCAGTCAGTCAGTCGGTCAGTCGGTCAGTCCTGTGCAGTCAGTTAGTCACTAAAGCAGTCAGTCAGTCTCAGTCAGTCAGTCAGTCAGTCAGTCCAGTCCAGTCTCAGTCAGTCAGTCAGTCACTCTCGGTCAGTCAGTCAGTCAGTCATTCAGTCAGTCAGTCAGTCAGGCAGTCAGTCAGTCGGTCAGCCTTATTCAGTCAGTCTGTCAGTCAGACAATCAGTCAGCCTTATTCAGTCAGTCTGTCAGTCATCCTTATTCAGTCAGTCTGTCAGTCAGTCAGTCGGTCAGTCCTGTCCAGTCAGTTAGTCAGTCAAGCAGTCAGTCAGGTAGTCAAGCAGTCAGTCAGTCAGTGTCAGTCAGTCATTTAGTCATTCAGTCAGTCGGTGAAATAGCCAGTCAGAGAGTCAAGCAGTCAGTCAGTCAGTCTCAGTCAGTCAGTTAGTCAGTCAGTCAGTCAGTCAGTCAGTCAGTCCAGTCTCAGTCAGTCAGGCAGTTAGTCAGTCAGTCTCGGTCAGTCAGTGAGTCAGTCAGTCAGTGAGTCAGTCTGTCAGTCAGGCAGTATCAGTCAGGCAGTAAGACTCCGCTCGACAGAACTCCGATAGCCTTATGGCTAGACCGCTGGTCTTCCAAGCGAGTGGCCTGGGTTCGAGTCCCAGCCGGAGCGAATATCGTCAATGTATATATTTCTTTTCTAATTTGAAAATTCTTTTTTTTTTTCAATTTCTTTCCTTTGCAATTATTGATTATTTATGTAGGGAAGAAAATTCTGAGTCAGTTTAATTTTTCGACACGAAGATTTCAAAGTGTTTAAATAAACAATTACCAAGGTGCATTTTTTGTTTTTATTATATTTAAAACTCCCACCGACAGAGCTCCCATAGACTAATGGCTAGAGTGTTAGGCTTCCAAGGGAGTGGCCCTGGGTTCGAGTCCCAGCCTGAACGAAAATCTTCAATGTATACTTTTAGTTTCTAATTTGAAATTTCTTCTTCTTTTTTTTTTAATTTTTCTCTTTTGCGAATATTGATTATTTATGTAGGGAGAAAAATTCTGAGTCAGTTTAATTATTCGACCTGTAAATTTCAAAGTGTTTGAATCAATAATTACCAAGGTGCATTTTTTGTTTTTATTATATTTAAGACTTCCATCGACAGAGCTCCGATAGCCTAATGGCTAGACCGTTGGGTTCCAAGCGCGTGGTACTGGGTTCGAGTCCCGGCCGGAACGAAAATCTTCCATGTATATATTTCTCTTCTAATTTGAAGGTTCTTTTTTTTTCAATTTCTTCCTTTTGCAAATATGGATTATTTATGTACGGAAGAAAATTCTGAGTCAGTTTAATCATTCGACCTTTAGATTTCAAAGATTTTAGATCAATAATTACTAAGGTGCATTTTTTTGTTTTTATTATAATTAAGACACCGATCAACAGAGATCCGATAGTATATTGGCGAGAGCGTTGATCTTCCATGAGTGTCGCCCTGGGTTCAAATCCCAGCCGGAAAGGAAATCTTAAATGCAAATATTTTTTTCTAATTTTATAATTCTTTTTTTTTTATTTTTCCCTTTTGCGAAGTCAGTCAGTCAGTCTGGCAGTCAATCAGTCAAGCACTCAGTCATTCAGTCTCAGTCAGTCAGTCCAGTCAGTCAGTCACTCAGTCAGTCAGTTAGTCCTTCAGCCAGTCAGTCAGTCAGTCAGTCATTTAGTCTCAGTCAGTCAGTCATTCAGTCAGTCAGTCAGTCAGGCAGTCAGTCAGTCAGTCAGTCGGTCAGTCCTGTGCAGTCAGTTAGTCACTAAAGCAGTCAGTCAGTCTCAGTCAGTCAGTCAGTCAGTCAGTCCAGTCCAGTCTCAGTCAGTCAGTCAGTCAGTCTCGGTCAGTCAGTCAGTCAGTCATTCAGTCAGTCAGTCATTCAGCCAGTCAGTCAGTCGGTCAGCCTTATTCAGTCAGTCTGTCAGTCAGTCAGTCAGTCAGCCTTATTCAGTCAGTCTGTCAGTCACCCTTATTCAGTCAGTCTGTCAGTCAGTCAGTCGGTCAGTCCTGTCCAGTCAGTTAGTCAGTCAAGCAGTCAGTCAGGTAGTCAAGCAGTCAGTCACTCAGTGTCAGTCAGTCATTTAGTCATTCAGTCAGTCAGTGAAATAGCCAGTCAGAGAGTCAAGCAGTCAGTCAGTCAGTCTCAGTCAGTCAGTTAGTCAGTCAGTCAGTCAGTCAGTCCAGTCTCAGTCAGTCAGGCAGTCAGTCAGTCAGTATCAGTCAGTCAGTGAGTCAGTCTGTCAGTCAGGCAGTATCAGTCAGGCAGTAAGACTCCGCTCGACAGAACTCCGATAGCCTAATGGCTAGACCGCTGGTCTTCCAAGCGAGTGGCCTGGGTTCGAGTCCCAGCCGGAGCGAATATCTTCAATGTATATATTTCTTTTCTAATTTGAAAATTCTTTTTTTTTTCAATTTCTTTCCTTTGCAATTATTGATTATTTATGTGGGGAAGAAAATTCTGAGTCAGTTTAATTTTTCGACACGAAGATTTCAAAGAGTTTAAATAAACAATTACCAAGGTGCATTTTTTGTTTTTATTATATTTAAAACTCCCACCGACAGAGCACCCATAGACTAATGGCTAGAGTGTTAGGCTTCCGAGCGAGTGGCCCTGGGTTCGAGTCCCAGCCTGAACGAAAATCTTCAATGTATACTTTTAGTTTCTAATTTGAAATGTCTTCTTCTTTTTTTTTTTTAATTTTTCTCTTTTGCGAATATTGATTATTTATGTACGGAGAAAAATTCTGAGTCAGTTTAATTATTCGACCTGTAAATTTCAAAGTGTTTGAATCAATAATTACCAAGGTGCATTTTTTGTTTTTATTATATTTAAGACTTCCATCGACAGAGCTCCGATAGCCTAATGGCTAGACCGTTGGGTTCCAAGCGCGCGGTACTGGGTTCGAGTCCCGGCCGGAACGAAAATCTTCCATGTATATATTTCTCTTCTAATTTGAAGATTCTTTTTTTTTTCAATTTCTTTCTTTTGCAAATATGGATTATTTATGTACGGAAGAAAATTCTGAGTCAGTTTAATCATTCGACCTTTAGATTTCAAAAATTTTAGATCAATAATTACTAAGGTGCATTTTTTGTTTTTATTATAATTAAGACACCGATCAACAGAGATCCGATAGTATATTGGCGAGAGCGTTGGGCTTCCATGAGTGTCGCCCTGGGTTCAAATCCCAGCCGGAAAGGAAATCTTAAATGCAAATATTTTTTTCTAATTTTATAATTCTTTTTTTTTTATTTTTCCCTTTTGCGAAGTCAGTCAGTCAGTCTGACAGTCAATCAGTCAAGCACTCAGTCATTCAGTCTCATTCAGTCAGTCCAGTCAGTCAGTCACTCAGTCAGTCAGTTAGTCCTTCAGCCAGTCAGTCATTTAGTCTCAGTCAGTCAGTCATTCAGTCAGTTAGGCAGTCAGTCAGTCAGTCAGTCGGTCAGTCCTGTGCAGTCAGTTAGTCACTAAAGCAGTCAGTCAGTCTCAGTCAGACAGTCAGTCAGTCAGTCCAGTCCAGTCTCAGTCAGTCAGTCAGTCAGTCTCGGTCAGTCAGTCAGTCAGTCATTCAGTCAGTCTGTCAGTCATCCTTATTCAGTCAGTCTGTCAGTCAGTCAGTCGGTCAGTCCTGTCCAGTCAGTTAGTCAGTCAAGCAGTCAGTCAGGTAGTCAAGCAGTCAGTCAGTCAGTGTCAGTCAGTCATTTAGTCATTCAGTCAGTCAGTGAAATAGCCAGTCAGAGAGTCAAGCAGTCAGTCAGTCAGTCTCAGTCAGTCAGTTAGTCAGTCAGTCAGTCAGTCAGTCAGTCAGTCCAGTCTCAGTCAGTCAGGCAGTTAGTCAGTCAGTCTCGGTCAGTCAGTGAGTCAGTCAGTCAGTATCAGTCAGTCAGTGAGTCAGTCTGTCAGTCAGGCAGTATCAGTCAGGCAGTAAGACTCCGCTCGACAGAACTCCGATAGCCTAATGGCTAGACCGCTGGTCTTCCAAGCGAGTGGCCTGGGTTCGAGTCCCAGCCGGAGCGAATATCTTCAATGTATATATTTCTTTTCTAATTTGAAAATTCTTTTTTTTTTTCAATTTCTTTCCTTTGCAATTATTGATTATTTATGTAGGGAAGAAAATTCTGAGTCAGTTTAATTTTTCGACACGAAGATTTCAAAGTGTTTAAATAAACAATTACCAAGGTGCATTTTTTGTTTTTATTATATTTAAAACTCCGACCGACAGAGCTCCCATAGACTAATGGCTAGAGTGTTAGGCTTCCAAGCGAGTGGCCCTGGGTTCGAGTCCCAGCCTGAACGAAAATCTTCAATGTAAACTTTTAGTTTCTAATTTGAAATTTCTTCTTCCTTTTTTTTTAATTTTTCTCTTTTGCGAATATTGATTATTTATGTAGGGAGAAAAATTCTGAGTCAGTTTAATTATTCGACCTGTAAATTTCAAAGTGTTTGAATCAATAATTACCAAGGTGCATTTTTTGTTTTTATTATATTTAAGACTTCCATCGACAGAGCTCCGATAGCCTAATGGCTAGACCGTTGGGTTCCAAGCGCGTGGTACTGGGTTCGAGTCCCGGCCGGAACGAAAATCCTCCATGTATATATTTCTCTTCTAATTTGAAGATTCTTTTTTTTTCAATTTCTTTCTTTTGCAAATATGGATTATTTATGTACGGAAGAAAATTCTGAGTCAGTTTAATCATTCGACCTTTAGATTTCAAAAATTTTAGATCAATAATTACTAAGGTGCATTTTTTGTTTTTATTATAATTAAGACACCGATCAACAGAGATCCGATAGTATATTGGCGAGAGCGTTGGGCTTCCATGAGTGTCGCCCTGGGTTCAAATCCCAGCCGGAAAGGAAATCTTAAATGCAAATATTTTTTTCTAATTTTATAATTCTTTTTTTTTTATTTTTCCCTTTTGCGAAGTCAGTCAGTCAGTCTGACAGTCAATCAGTCAAGCACTCAGTCATTCAGTCTCAGTCAGTCAGTCCAGTCAGTCAGTCACTCAGTCAGTCAGTTAGTCCTTCAGCCAGTCAGTCAAGCAGTCAGTCATTTAGTCTCAGTCAGTCAGTCATTCAGTCAGTCAGTCAGTCAGGCAGTCAGTCAGTCAGTCAGTCGGTCAGTCCTGTGCAGTCAGTTAGTCACTAAAGCAGTCAGTCAGTCTCAGTCAGTCAGTCAGTCAGTCCAGTCCAGTCTCAGTCAGTCAGTCAGTCAGTCAGTCTCGGTCAGTCAGTCAGTCAGTCATTCAGTCAGTCAGTCAGTCAGGCAGTCAGTCAGTCGGTCAGCCTTATTCAGTCAGTCTGTCAGTCAGTCAGTCAGTCAGCCTTATTCAGTCAGTCTGTCAGTCATCCTTATTCAGTCAGTCTGTCAGTCAGTCAGTCGGTCAGTCCTGTCCAGTCAGTTAGTCAGTCAAGCAGTCAGTCAGGTAGTCAAGCAGTCAGTCAGTCAGTGTCAGTCAGTCATTTAGTCATTCAGTCAGTCAGTGAAATAGCCAGTCAGAGAGTCAAGCAGTCAGTCAGTCAGTCTCAGTCAGTCAGTTAGTCAGTCAGTCAGTCAGTCAGTCAGTCAGTCCAGTCTCAGTCAGTCAGGCAGTTAGTCAGTCAGTCTCGGTCAGTCAGTGAGTCAGTCAGTCAGTGAGTCAGTCTGTCAGTCAGGCAGTATCAGTCAGGCAGTAAGACTCCGCTCGACAGAACTCCGATAGCCTTATGGCTAGACCGCTGGTCTTCCAAGCGAGTGGCCTGGGTTCGAGTCCCAGCCGGAGCGAATATCGTCAATGTATATATTTCTTTTCTAATTTGAAAATTCTTTTTTTTTTTCAATTTCTTTTCTTTGCAATTATTGATTATTTATGTAGGGAAGAAAATTCTGAGTCAGTTTAATTTTTCGACACGAAGATTTCAAAGTGTTTAAATAAACAATTACCAAGGTGCATTTTTTGTTTTTATTATATTTAAAACTCCCACCGACAGAGCTCCCATAGACTAATGGCTAGAGTGTTAGGCTTCCAAGGGAGTGGTCCTGGGTTCGAGTCCCAGCCTGAACGAAAATCTTCAATGTATACTTTTAGTTTCTAATTTGAAATTTCTTCTTCTTTTTTTTTTAATTTTTCTCTTTTGCGAATATTGATTATTTATGTAGGGAGAAAAATTCTGAGTCAGTTTAATTATTCGACCTGTAAATTTCAAAGTGTTTGAATCAATAATTACCAAGGTGCATTTTTTGTTTTTATTATATTTAAGACTTCCATCGACAGAGCTCCGATAGCCTAATGGCTAGACCGTTGGGTTCCAAGCGCGTGGTACTGGGTTCGAGTCCCGGCCGGAACGAAAATCTTCCATGTATATATTTCTCTTCTAATTTGAAGGTTCTTTTTTTTTCAATTTCTTCCTTTTGCAAATATGGATTATTTATGTACGGAAGAAAATTCTGAGTCAGTTTAATCATTCGACCTTTAGATTTCAAAGATTTTAGATCAATAATTACTAAGGTGCATTTTTTTGTTTTTATTATAATTAAGACACCGATCAACAGAGATCCGATAGTATATTGGCGAGAGCGTTGAGCTTCCATGAGTGTCGCCCTGGGTTCAAATCCCAGCCGGAAAGGAAATCTTAAATGCAAATATTTTTTTCTAATTTTATAATTCTTTTTTTTTTTATTTTTCCCTTTTGCGAAGTCAGTCAGTCAGTCTGGCAGTCAATCAGTCAAGCACTCAGTCATTCAGTCTCAGTCAGTCAGTCCAGTCAGTCAGTCACTCAGTCAGTCAGTTAGTCCTTCAGCCAGTCAGTCAGTCAGTCAGTCATTTAGTCTCAGTCAGTCAGTCATTCAGTCAGTCAGTCAGTCAGGCAGTCAGTCAGTCAGTCAGTCGGTCAGTCCTGTGCAGTCAGTTAGTCACTAAAGCAGTCAGTCAGTCTCAGTCAGTCAGTCAGTCAGTCAGTCCAGTCCAGTCTCAGTCAGTCAGTCAGTCAGTCTCGGTCAGTCAGTCAGTCAGTCATTCAGTCAGTCAGTCAGTCAGCCAGTCAGTCAGTCGGTCAGCCTTATTCAGTCAGTCTGTCAGTCAGTCAGTCAGTCAGCCTTATTCAGTCAGTCTGTCAGTCACCCTTATTCAGTCAGTCTGTCAGTCAGTCAGTCGGTCAGTCCTGTCCAGTCAGTTAGTCAGTCAAGCAGTCAGTCAGGTAGTCAAGCAGTCAGTCAGTCAGTGTCAGTCAGTCATTTAGTCATTCAGTCAGTCAGTGAAATAGCCAGTCAGAGAGTCAAGCAGTCAGTCAGTCAGTCTCAGTCAGTCAGTTAGTCAGTCAGTCAGTCAGTCAGTCCAGTCTCAGTCAGTCAGGCAGTCAGTCAGTCAGTATCAGTCAGTCAGTGAGTCAGTCTGTCAGTCAGGCAGTATCAGTCAGGCAGTAAGACTCCGCTCGACAGAACTCCGATAGCCTAATGGCTAGACCGCTGGTCTTCCAAGCGAGTGGCCTGGGTTCGAGTCCCAGCCGGAGCGAATATCTTCAATGTATATATTTCTTTTCTAATTTGAAAATTCTTTTTTTTTTCAATTTCTTTCCTTTGCAATTATTGATTATTTATGTGGGGAAGAAAATTCTGAGTCAGTTTAATTTTTCGACACGAAGATTTCAAAGAGTTTAAATAAACAATTACCAAGGTGCATTTTTTGTTTTTATTATATTTAAAACTCCCACCGACAGAGCACCCATAGACTAATGGCTAGAGTGTTAGGCTTCCGAGCGAGTGGCCCTGGGTTCGAGTCCCAGCCTGAACGAAAATCTTCAATGTATACTTTTAGTTTCTAATTTGAAATGTCTTCTTCTTTTTTTTTTTTAATTTTTCTCTTTTGCGAATATTGATTATTTATGTACGGAGAAAAATTCTGAGTCAGTTTAATTATTCGACCTGTAAATTTCAAAGTGTTTGAATCAATAATTACCAAGGTGCATTTTTTGTTTTTATTATATTTAAGACTTCCATCGACAGAGCTCCGATAGCCTAATGGCTAGACCGTTGGGTTCCAAGCGCGCGGTACTGGGTTCGAGTCCCGGCCGGAACGAAAATCTTCCATGTATATATTTCTCTTCTAATTTGAAGATTCTTTTTTTTTTCAATTTCTTTCTTTTGCAAATATGGATTATTTATGTACGGAAGAAAATTCTGAGTCAGTTTAATCATTCGACCTTTAGATTTCAAAAATTTTAGATCAATAATTACTAAGGTGCATTTTTTGTTTTTATTATAATTAAGACACCGATCAACAGAGATCCGATAGTATATTGGCGAGAGCGTTGGGCTTCCATGAGTGTCGCCCTGGGTTCAAATCCCAGCCGGAAAGGAAATCTTAAATGCAAATATTTTTTTCTAATTTTATAATTCTTTTTTTTTTATTTTTCCCTTTTGCGAAGTCAGTCAGTCAGTCTGACAGTCAATCAGTCAAGCACTCAGTCATTCAGTCTCATTCAGTCAGTCCAGTCAGTCAGTCACTCAGTCAGTCAGTTAGTCCTTCAGCCAGTCAGTCATTTAGTCTCAGTCAGTCAGTCATTCAGTCAGTTAGGCAGTCAGTCAGTCAGTCAGTCGGTCAGTCCTGTGCAGTCAGTTAGTCACTAAAGCAGTCAGTCAGTCTCAGTCAGACAGTCAGTCAGTCAGTCCAGTCCAGTCTCAGTCAGTCAGTCAGTCAGTCTCGGTCAGTCAGTCAGTCAGTCATTCAGTCAGTCTGTCAGTCATCCTTATTCAGTCAGTCAGTCTGTCAGTCAGTCGGTCAGTCCTGTCCAGTCAGTTAGTCAGTCAAGCAGTCAGTCAGGTAGTCAAGCAGTCAGTCAGTCAGTGTCAGTCAGTCATTTAGTCATTCAGTCAGTCAGTGAAATAGCCAGTCAGAGAGTCAAGCAGTCAGTCAGTCAGTCTCAGTCAGTCAGTTAGTCAGTCAGTCAGTCAGTCAGTCAGTCAGTCCAGTCTCAGTCAGTCAGGCAGTTAGTCAGTCAGTCTCGGTCAGTCAGTGAGTCAGTCAGTCAGTATCAGTCAGTCAGTGAGTCAGTCTGTCAGTCAGGCAGTATCAGTCAGGCAGTAAGACTCCGCTCGACAGAACTCCGATAGCCTAATGGCTAGACCGCTGGTCTTCCAAGCGAGTGGCCTGGGTTCGAGTCCCAGCCGGAGCGAATATCTTCAATGTATATATTTCTTTTCTAATTTGAAAATTCTTTTTTTTTTCAATTTCTTTCCTTTGCAATTATTGATTATTTATGTAGGGAAGAAAATTCTGAGTCAGTTTAATTTTTCGACACGAAGATTTCAAAGTGTTTAAATAAACAATTACCAAGGTGCATTTTTTGTTTTTATTATATTTAAAACTCCGACCGACAGAGCTCCCATAGACTAATGGCTAGAGTGTTAGGCTTCCAAGCGAGTGGCCCTGGGTTCGAGTCCCAGCCTGAACGAAAATCTTCAATGTAAACTTTTAGTTTCTAATTTGAAATTTCTTCTTCCTTTTTTTTTAATTTTTCTCTTTTGCGAATATTGATTATTTATGTAGGGAGAAAAATTCTGAGTCAGTTTAATTATTCGACCTGTAAATTTCAAAGTGTTTGAATCAATAATTACCAAGGTGCATTTTTTGTTTTTATTATATTTAAGACTTCCATCGACAGAGCTCCGATAGCCTAATGGCTAGACCGTTGGGTTCCAAGCGCGTGGTACTGGGTTCGAGTCCCGGCCGGAACGAAAATCTTCCATGTATATATTTCTCTTCTAATTTGAAGATTCTTTTTTTTTCAATTTCTTTCTTTTGCAAATATGGATTATTTATGTACGGAAGAAAATTCTGAGTCAGTTTAATCATTCGACCTTTAGATTTCAAAAATTTTAGATCAATAATTACTAAGGTGCATTTTTTGTTTTTATTATAATTAAGACACCGATCAACAGAGATCCGATAGTATATTGGCGAGAGCGTTGGGCTTCCATGAGTGTCGCCCTGGGTTCAAATCCCAGCCGGAAAGGAAATCTTAAATGCAAATATTTTTTTCTAATTTTATAATTCTTTTTTTTTTATTTTTCCCTTTTGCGAAGTCAGTCAGTCAGTCTGACAGTCAATCAGTCAAGCACTCAGTCATTCAGTCTCAGTCGGTCAGTCACTCAGTCAGTCAGTTAGTCCTTCAGCCAGTCAGTCAAGCAGTCAGTCATTTAGTCTCAGTCAGTCAGTCATTCAGTCAGTCAGTCAGTCAGGCAGTCAGTCAGTCAGTCAGTCGGTCAGTCCTGTGCAGTCAGTTAGTCACTAAAGCAGTCAGTCAGTCTCAGTCAGTCAGTCAGTCAGTCAGTCCAGTCCAGTCTCAGTCAGTCAGTCAGTCAGTCTCGGTCAGTCAGTCAGTCAGTCATTCAGTCAGTCAGTCAGTCAGGCAGTCAGTCAGTCGGTCAGCCTTATTCAGTCAGTCTGTCAGTCAGTCAGTCAGTCAGCCTTATTCAGTCAGTCTGTCAGTCATCCTTATTCAGTCAGTCTGTCAGTCAGTCAGTCGGTCAGTCCTGTCCAGTCAGTTAGTCAGTCAAGCAGTCAGTCAGGTAGTCAAGCAGTCAGTCAGTCAGTGTCAGTCAGTCATTTAGTCATTCAGTCAGTCAGTGAAATAGCCAGTCAGAGAGTCAAGCAGTCAGTCAGTCAGTCTCAGTCAGTCAGTTAGTCAGTCAGTCAGTCAGTCAGTCAGTCAGTCCAGTCTCAGTCAGTCAGGCAGTTAGTCAGTCAGTCTCGGTCAGTCAGTGAGTCAGTCAGTCAGTATCAGTCAGTCAGTGAGTCAGTCTGTCAGTCAGGCAGTATCAGTCAGGCAGTAAGACTCCGCTCGACAGAACTCCGATAGCCTAATGGCTAGACCGCTGGTCTTCCAAGCGAGTGGCCTGGGTTCGAGTCCCAGCCGGAGCGAATATCTTCAATGTATATATTTCTTTTCTAATTTGAAAATTCTTTTTTTTTTTCAATTCCTTTCCTTTGCAATTATTGATTATTTATGTAGGGAAGAAAATTCTGAGTCAGTTTAATTTTTCGACACGCAGATTTCAAAGTGTTTAAATAAACAATTACCAAGGTGCATTTTTTGTTTTTATTATATTTAAAACTCCCACCGACAGAGCTCCCATAGACTAATGGCTAGAGTGTTAGGCTTCCAAGCGAGTGGCCCTGGGTTCGAGTCCCAGCCTGAACGAAAATCTTCAATGTATACTTTTAGTTTCTAATTTGAAATTTCTTCTTCTTTTTTTTTTAATTTTTCTCTTTTGCGAATATTGATTATTTATGTAGGGAGAAAAATTCTGAGTCAGTTTAATTATTCGACCTGTAAATTTCAAAGTGTTTGAATCAATAATTACCAAGGTGCATTTTTTGTTTTTATTATATTTAAGACTTCCATCGACAGAGCTCCGATAGCCTAATGGCTAGACCGTTGGGTTCCTAGCGCGTGGTACTGGGTTCGAGTCCCGGCCGGAAAGGAAATCTTAAATGCAAATATTTTTTTCTAATTTTATAATTCTTTTTTTTTTATTTTTCCCTTTTGCGAAGTCAGTCAGTCAGTCTGACAGTCAATCAGTCAAGCACTCAGTCATTCAGTCTCAGTCAGTCAGTCCAGTCAGTCAGTCACTCAGTCAGTCAGTTAGTCCTTCAGCCAGTCAGTCAAGCAGTCAGTCATTTAGTCTCAGTCAGTCAGTCATTCAGTCAGTCAGTCAGTCAGGCAGTCAGTCAGTCGGTCAGTCGGTCAGTCCTGTGCAGTCAGTTAGTCACTAAAGCAGTCAGTCAGTCTCAGTCAGTCAGTCAGTCAGTCAGTCCAGTCCAGTCTCAGTCAGTCAGTCAGTCAGTCTCGGTCAGTCAGTCAGTCAGTCATTCAGTCAGTCAGTCAGTCAGGCAGTCAATCAGTCGGTCAGCCTTTTTCAGTCAGTCTGTCAGTCAGACAATCAGTCAGCCTTATTCAGTCAGTCTGTCAGTCATCCTTATTCAGTCAGTCTGTCAGTCAGTCAGTCGGTCAGTCCTGTCCAGTCAGTTAGTCAGTCAAGCAGTCAGTCAGGTAGTCAAGCAGTCAGTCAGTCAGTGTCAGTCAGTCATTTAGTCATTCAGTCAGTCGGTGAAATAGCCAGTCAGAGAGTCAAGCAGTCAGTCAGTCAGTCTCAGTCAGTCAGTTAGTCAGTCAGTCAGTCAGTCAGTCAGTCAGTCCAGTCTCAGTCAGTCAGGCAGTTAGTCAGTCAGTCTCGGTCAGTCAGTGAGTCAGTCAGTCAGTGAGTCAGTCTGTCAGTCAGGCAGTATCAGTCAGGCAGTAAGACTCCGCTCGACAGAACTCCGATAGCCTTATGGCTAGACCGCTGGTCTTCCAAGCGAGTGGCCTGGGTTCGAGTCCCAGCCGGAGCGAATATCTTCAATGTATATATTTCTTTTCTAATTTGAAAATTCTTTTTTTTTTCAATTTCTTTCCTTTGCAATTATTGATTATTTATGTAGGGAAGAAAATTCTGAGTCAGTTTAATTTTTCGACACGAAGATTTCAAAGAGTTTAAATAAACAATTACCAAGGTGCATTTTTTGTTTTTATTATATTTAAAACTCCCCCCGACAGAGCACCCATAGACTAATGGCTAGAGTGTTAGGCTTCCGAGCGAGTGGCCCTGGGTTCGAGTCCCAGCCTGAACGAAAATCTTCAATGTAAACTTTTAGTTTCTAATTTGAAATTTCTTCTTCCTTTTTTTTTAATTTTTCTCTTTTGCGAATATTGATTATTTATGTAGGGAGAAAAATTCTGAGTCAGTTTAATTATTCGACCTGTAAATTTCAAAGTGTTTGAATCAATAATTACCAAGGTGCATTTTTTGTTTTTATTATATTTAAGACTTCCATCGACAGAGCTCCGATAGCCTAATGGCTAGACCGTTGGGTTCCAAGCGCGTGGTACTGGGTTCGAGTCCCGGCCGGAACGAAAATCTTCCATGTATATATTTCTCTTCTAATTTGAAGATTCTTTTTTTTTCAATTTCTTTCTTTTGCAAATATGGATTATTTATGTACGGAAGAAAATTCTGAGTCAGTTTAATCATTCGACCTTTAGATTTCAAAAATTTTAGATCAATAATTACTAAGGTGCATTTTTTGTTTTTATTATAATTAAGACACCGATCAACAGAGATCCGATAGTATATTGGCGAGAGCGTTGGGCTTCCATGAGTGTCGCCCTGGGTTCAAATCCCAGCCGGAAAGGAAATCTTAAATGCAAATATTTTTTTCTAATTTTATAATTCTTTTTTTTTTATTTTTCCCTTTTGCGAAGTCAGTCAGTCAGTCTGACAGTCAATCAGTCAAGCACTCAGTCATTCAGTCTCAGTCAGTCAGTCACTCAGTCAGTCAGTTAGTCCTTCAGCCAGTCAGTCAAGCAGTCAGTCATTTAGTCTCAGTCAGTCAGTCATTCAGTCAGTCAGTCAGGCAGTCAGTCAGTCAGTCAGTCAGTCGGTCAGTCCTGTGCAGTCAGTTAGTCACTAAAGCAGTCAGTCAGTCTCAGTCAGTCAGTCAGTCAGTCTCGGTCAGTCAGTCAGTCAGTCATTCAGTCAGTCTGTCAGTCATCCTTATTCAGTCAGTCTGTCAGTCAGTCAGTCGGTCAGTCCTGTCCAGTCAGTTAGTCAGTCAAGCAGTCAGTCAGGTAGTCAAGCAGTCAGTCAGTCAGTGTCAGTCAGTCATTTAGTCATTCAGTCAGTCAGTGAAATAGCCAGTCAGAGAGTCAAGCAGTCAGTCAGTCAGTCTCAGTCAGTCAGTTAGTCAGTCAGTCAGTCAGTCAGTCAGTCAGTCCAGTCTCAGTCAGTCAGGCAGTTAGTCAGTCAGTCTCGGTCAGTCAGTGAGTCAGTCAGTCAGTATCAGTCAGTCAGTGAGTCAGTCTGTCAGTCAGGCAGTATCAGTCAGGCAGTAAGACTCCGCTCGACAGAACTCCGATAGCCTAATGGCTAGACCGCTGGTCTTCCAAGCGAGTGGCCTGGGTTCGAGTCCCAGCCGGAGCGAATATCTTCAATGTATATATTTCTTTTCTAATTTGAAAATTCTTTTTTTTTTTCAATTTCTTTCCTTTGCAATTATTGATTATTTATGTAGGGAAGAAAATTCTGAGTCAGTTTAATTTTTCGACACGAAGATTTCAAAGTGTTTAAATAAACAATTACCAAGGTGCATTTTTTGTTTTTATTATATTTAAAACTCCGACCGACAGAGCTCCCATAGACTAATGGCTAGAGTGTTAGGCTTCCAAGCGAGTGGCCCTGGGTTCGAGTCCCAGCCTGAACGAAAATCTTCAATGTAAACTTTTAGTTTCTAATTTGAAATTTCTTCTTCCTTTTTTTTTAATTTTTCTCTTTTGCGAATATTGATTATTTATGTAGGGAGAAAAATTCTGAGTCAGTTTAATTATTCGACCTGTAAATTTCAAAGTGTTTGAATCAATAATTACCAAGGTGCATTTTTTGTTTTTATTATATTTAAGACTTCCATCGACAGAGCTCCGATAGCCTAATGGCTAGACCGTTGGGTTCCAAGCGCGTGGTACTGGGTTCGAGTCCCGGCCGGAACGAAAATCCTCCATGTATATATTTCTCTTCTAATTTGAAGATTCTTTTTTTTTCAATTTCTTTCTTTTGCAAATATGGATTATTTATGTACGGAAGAAAATTCTGAGTCAGTTTAATCATTCGACCTTTAGATTTCAAAAATTTTAGATCAATAATTACTAAGGTGCATTTTTTGTTTTTATTATAATTAAGACACCGATCAACAGAGATCCGATAGTATATTGGCGAGAGCGTTGGGCTTCCATGAGTGTCGCCCTGGGTTCAAATCCCAGCCGGAAAGGAAATCTTAAATGCAAATATTTTTTTCTAATTTTATAATTCTTTTTTTTTTATTTTTCCCTTTTGCGAAGTCAGTCAGTCAGTCTGACAGTCAATCAGTCAAGCACTCAGTCATTCAGTCTCAGTCAGTCAGTCCAGTCAGTCAGTCACTCAGTCAGTCAGTTAGTCCTTCAGCCAGTCAGTCAAGCAGTCAGTCATTTAGTCTCAGTCAGTCAGTCATTCAGTCAGTCAGGCAGTCAGTCAGTCAGTCAGTCGGTCAGTCCTGTGCAGTCAGTTAGTCACTAAAGCAGTCAGTCAGTCTCAGTCAGTCAGTCAGTCCAGTCCAGTCTCAGTCAGTCAGTCAGTCAGTCTCGGTCAGTCAGTCAGTCAGTCATTCAGTCAGTCAGTCAGTCAGGCAGTCAGTCAGTCGGTCAGCCTTATTCAGTCAGTCTGTCAGTCAGTCAGTCAGTCAGGCAGTCAGTCAGTCGGTCAGCCTTATTCAGTCAGTCTGTCAGTCAGTCAGTCAGTCAGCCTTATTCAGTCAGTCTGTCAGTCATCCTTATTCAGTCAGTCTGTCAGTCAGTCAGTCGGTCAGTCCTGTCCAGTCAGTTAGTCAGTCAAGCAGTCAGTCAGGTAGTCAAGCAGTCAGTCAGTCAGTGTCAGTCAGTCATTTAGTCATTCAGTCAGTCAGTGAAATAGCCAGTCAGAGAGTCAAGCAGTCAGTCAGTCAGTCTCAGTCAGTCAGTTAGTCAGTCAGTCAGTCAGTCAGTCCAGTCTCAGTCAGTCAGGCAGTTAGTCAGTCAGTCTCGGTCAGTCAGTGAGTCAGTCAGTCAGTATCAGTCAGTCAGTGAGTCAGTCTGTCAGTCAGGCAGTATCAGTCAGGCAGTAAGACTCCGCTCGACAGAACTCCGATAGCCTAATGGCTAGACCGCTGGTCTTCCAAGCGAGTGGCCTGGGTTCGAGTCCCAGCCGGAGCGAATATCTTCAATGTATATATTTCTTTTCTAATTTGAAAATTCTTTTTTTTTTTCAATTTCTTTCCTTTGCAATTATTGATTATTTATGTAGGGAAGAAAATTCTGAGTCAGTTTAATTTTTCGACACGAAGATTTCAAAGTGTTTAAATAAACAATTACCAAGGTGCATTTTTTGTTTTTATTATATTTAAAACTCCGACCGACAGAGCTCCCATAGACTAATGGCTAGAGTGTTAGGCTTCCAAGCGAGTGGCCCTGGGTTCGAGTCCCAGCCTGAACGAAAATCTTCAATGTAAACTTTTAGTTTCTAATTTGAAATTTCTTCTTCCTTTTTTTTTAATTTTTCTCTTTTGCGAATATTGATTATTTATGTAGGGAGAAAAATTCTGAGTCAGTTTAATTATTCGACCTGTAAATTTCAAAGTGTTTGAATCAATAATTACCAAGGTGCATTTTTTGTTTTTATTATATTTAAGACTTCCATCGACAGAGCTCCGATAGCCTAATGGCTAGACCGTTGGGTTCCAAGCGCGTGGTACTGGGTTCGAGTCCCGGCCGGAACGAAAATCTTCCATGTATATATTTCTCTTCTAATTTGAAGATTCTTTTTTTTTCAATTTCTTTCTTTTGCAAATATGGATTATTTATGTACGGAAGAAAATTCTGAGTCAGTTTAATCATTCGACCTTTAGATTTCAAAAATTTTAGATCAATAATTACTAAGGTGCATTTTTTGTTTTTATTATAATTAAGACACCGATCAACAGAGATCCGATAGTATATTGGCGAGAGCGTTGGGCTTCCATGAGTGTCGCCCTGGGTTCAAATCCCAGCCGGAAAGGAAATCTTAAATGCAAATATTTTTTTCTAATTTTATAATTCTTTTTTTTTTATTTTTCCCTTTTGCGAAGTCAGTCAGTCAGTCTGACAGTCAATCAGTCAAGCACTCAGTCATTCAGTCTCAGTCGGTCAGTCACTCAGTCAGTCAGTTAGTCCTTCAGCCAGTCAGTCAAGCAGTCAGTCATTTAGTCTCAGTCAGTCAGTCATTCAGTCAGTCAGTCAGTCAGGCAGTCAGTCAGTCAGTCAGTCGGTCAGTCCTGTGCAGTCAGTTAGTCACTAAAGCAGTCAGTCAGTCTCAGTCAGTCAGTCAGTCAGTCAGTCCAGTCCAGTCTCAGTCAGTCAGTCAGTCAGTCTCGGTCAGTCAGTCAGTCAGTCATTCAGTCAGTCAGTCAGTCAGGCAGTCAGTCAGTCGGTCAGCCTTATTCAGTCAGTCTGTCAGTCAGTCAGTCAGTCAGCCTTATTCAGTCAGTCTGTCAGTCATCCTTATTCAGTCAGTCTGTCAGTCAGTCAGTCGGTCAGTCCTGTCCAGTCAGTTAGTCAGTCAAGCAGTCAGTCAGGTAGTCAAGCAGTCTGTCAGTTAGTGTCAGTCAGTCATTCAGTCAGTCAGTGAAATAGCCAGTCAGAGAGTCAAGCAGTCAGTCAGTCAGTCTCAGTCAGTCAGTTAGTCAGTCAGTCAGTCAGTCAGTCAGTCAGTCCAGTCTCAGTCAGTCAGGCAGTTAGTCAGTCAGTCTCGGTCAGTCAGTGAGTCAGTCAGTCAGTATCAGTCAGTCAGTGAGTCAGTCTGTCAGTCAGGCAGTATCAGTCAGGCAGTAAGACTCCGCTCGACAGAACTCCGATAGCCTAATGGCTAGACCGCTGGTCTTCCAAGCGAGTGGCCTGGGTTCGAGTCCCAGCCGGAGCGAATATCTTCAATGTATATATTTCTTTTCTAATTTGAAAATTCTTTTTTTTTTCAATTCCTTTCCTTTGCAATTATTGATTATTTATGTAGGGAAGAAAATTCTGAGTCAGTTTAATTTTTCGACACGCAGATTTCAAAGTGTTTAAATAAACAATTACCAAGGTGCATTTTTTGTTTTTATTATATTTAAAACTCCCACCGACAGAGCTCCCATAGACTAATGGCTAGAGTGTTAGGCTTCCAAGCGAGTGGCCCTGGGTTCGAGTCCCAGCCTGAACGAAAATCTTCAATGTATACTTTTAGTTTCTAATTTGAAATTTCTTCTTCTTTTTTTTTTAATTTTTCTCTTTTGCGAATATTGATTATTTATGTAGGGAGAAAAATTCTGAGTCTGTTTAATTATTCGACCTGTAAATTTCAAAGTGTTTGAATCAATAATTACCAAGGTGCATTTTTTGTTTTTATTATATTTAAGACTTCCATCGACAGAGCTCCGATAGCCTAATGGCTAGACCGTTGGGTTCCTAGCGCGTGGTACTGGGTTCGAGTCCCGGCCGGAAAGGAAATCTTAAATGCAAATATTTTTTTCTAATTTTATAATTCTTTTTTTTTTTATTTTTCCCTTTTGCGAAGTCAGTCAGTCAGTCTGACAGTCAATCAGTCAAGCACTCAGTCATTCAGTCTCAGTCAGTCAGTCCAGTCAGTCAGTCACTCAGTCAGTCAGTTAGTCCTTCAGCCAGTCAGTCAAGCAGTCAGTCATTTAGTCTCAGTCAGTCAGTCATTCAGTCAGTCAGTCAGTCAGGCAGTCAGTCAGTCGGTCAGTCGGTCAGTCCTGTGCAGTCAGTTAGTCACTAAAGCAGTCAGTCAGTCTCAGTCAGTCAGTCAGTCAGTCAGTCCAGTCCAGTCTCAGTCAGTCAGTCAGTCAGTCTCGGTCAGTCAGTCAGTCGGTCAGTCAGTCAGTCAGTCATTCAGTCAGTCAGTCAGTCAGGCAGTCAATCAGTCGGTCAGCCTTTTTCAGTCAGTCTGTCAGTCAGACAATCAGTCAGCCTTATTCAGTCAGTCTGTCAGTCATCCTTATTCAGTCAGTCTGTCAGTCAGTCAGTCGGTCAGTCCTGTCCAGTCAGTTAGTCAGTCAAGCAGTCAGTCAGGTAGTCAAGCAGTCAGTCAGTCAGTGTCAGTCAGTCATTTAGTCATTCAGTCAGTCGGTGAAATAGCCAGTCAGAGAGTCAAGCAGTCAGTCAATCAGTCTCAGTCAGTCAGTTAGTCAGTCAGTCAGTCAGTCAGTCAGTCAGTCCAGTCTCAGTCAGTCAGGCAGTTAGTCAGTCAGTCTCGGTCAGTCAGTGAGTCAGTCTGTCAGTCAGGCAGTATCAGTCAGGCAGTAAGACTCCGCTCGACAGAACTCCGATAGCCTTATGGCTAGACCGCTGGTCTTCCAAGCGAGTGGCCTGGGTTCGAGTCCCAGCCGGAGCGAATATCTTCAATGTATATATTTCTTTTCTAATTTGAAAATTTTTTTTTTTTTTTTGTTCAATTTCTTTCCTTTGCAATTATTGATTATTTATGTAGGGAAGAAAATTCTGAGTCAGTTTAATTTTTCGACACGAAGATTTCAAAGAGTTTAAATAAACAATTACCAAGGTGCATTTTTTGTTTTTATTATATTTAAAACTCCCACCGACAGAGCACCCATAGACTAATGGCTAGAGTGTTAGGCTTCCGAGCGAGTGGCCCTGGGTTCGAGTCCCAGCCTGAACGAAAATCTTCAATGTAAACTTTTAGTTTCTAATTTGAAATTTCTTCTTCCTTTTTTTTTAATTTTTCTCTTTTGCGAATATTGATTATTTATGTAGGGAGAAAAATTCTGAGTCAGTTTAATTATTCGACCTGTAAATTTCAAAGTGTTTGAATCAATAATTACCAAGGTGCATTTTTTGTTTTTATTATATTTAAGACTTCCATCGACAGAGCTCCGATAGCCTAATGGCTAGACCGTTGGGTTCCAAGCGCGTGGTACTGGGTTCGAGTCCCGGCCGGAACGAAAATCTTCCATGTATATATTTCTCTTCTAATTTGAAGATTCTTTTTTTTTCAATTTCTTTCTTTTGCAAATATGGATTATTTATGTACGGAAGAAAATTCTGAGTCAGTTTAATCATTCGACCTTTAGATTTCAAAAATTTTAGATCAATAATTACTAAGGTGCATTTTTTGTTTTTATTATAATTAAGACACCGATCAACAGAGATCCGATAGTATATTGGCGAGAGCGTTGGGCTTCCATGAGTGTCGCCCTGGGTTCAAATCCCAGCCGGAAAGGAAATCTTAAATGCAAATATTTTTTTCTAATTTTATAATTCTTTTTTTTTTATTTTTCCCTTTTGCGAAGTCAGTCAGTCAGTCTGACAGTCAATCAGTCAAGCACTCAGTCATTCAGTCTCAGTCAGTCAGTCACTCAGTCAGTCAGTTAGTCCTTCAGCCAGTCAGTCAAGCAGTCAGTCATTTAGTCTCAGTCAGTCAGTCATTCAGTCAGTCAGTCAGGCAGTCAGTCAGTCAGTCAGTCAGTCGGTCAGTCCTGTGCAGTCAGTTAGTCACTAAAGCAGTCAGTCAGTCTCAGTCAGTCAGTCAGTCAGTCAGTCCAGTCCAGTCTCAGTCAGTCAGTCAGTCAGTCTCGGTCAGTCAGTCAGTCAGTCATTCAGTCAGTCAGTCAGTCAGGCAGTCAGTCAGTCGGTCAGCCTTATTCAGTCAGTCTGTCAGTCAGTCAGTCAGTCAGCCTTATTCAGTCAGTCTGTCAGTCATCCTTATTCAGTCAGTCTGTCAGTCAGTCAGTCGGTCAGTCCTGTCCAGTCAGTTAGTCAGTCAAGCAGTCAGTCAGGTAGTCAAGCAGTCAGTCAGTCAGTGTCAGTCAGTCATTTAGTCATTCAGTCAGTCAGTGAAATAGCCAGTCAGAGAGTCAAGCAGTCAGTCAGTCAGTCTCAGTCAGTCAGTTAGTCAGTCAGTCAGTCAGTCAGTCAGTCAGTCCAGTCTCAGTCAGTCAGGCAGTTAGTAAGTCAGTCTCGGTCAGTCAGTGAGTCAGTCAGTCAGTATCAGTCAGTCAGTGAGTCAGTCTGTCAGTCAGGCAGTATCAGTCAGGCAGTAAGACTCCGCTCGACAGAACTCCGATAGCCTAATGGCTAGACCGCTGGTCTTCCAAGCGAGTGGCCTGGGTTCGAGTCCCAGCCGGAGCGAATATCTTCAATGTATATATTTCTTTTCTAATTTGAAAATTCTTTTTTTTTTCAATTTCTTTCCTTTGCAATTATTGATTATTTATGTAGGGAAGAAAATTCTGAGTCAGTTTAATTTTTCGACACGAAGATTTCAAAGTGTTTAAATAAACAATTACCAAGGTGCATTTTTTGTTTTTATTATATTTAAAACTCCGACCGACAGAGCTCCCATAGACTAATGGCTAGAGTGTTAGGCTTCCAAGCGAGTGGCCCTGGGTTCGAGTCCCAGCCTGAACGAAAATCTTCAATGTAAACTTTTAGTTTCTAATTTGAAATTTCTTCTTCCTTTTTTTTTAATTTTTCTCTTTTGCGAATATTGATTATTTATGTAGGGAGAAAAATTCTGAGTCAGTTTAATTATTCGACCTGTAAATTTCAAAGTGTTTGAATCAATAATTACCAAGGTGCATTTTTTGTTTTTATTATATTTAAGACTTCCATCGACAGAGCTCCGATAGCCTAATGGCTAGACCGTTGGGTTCCAAGCGCGTGGTACTGGGTTCGAGTCCCGGCCGGAACGAAAATCTTCCATGTATATATTTCTCTTCTAATTTGAAGATTCTTTTTTTTTCAATTTCTTTCTTTTGCAAATATGGATTATTTATGTACGGAAGAAAATTCTGAGTCAGTTTAATCATTCGACCTTTAGATTTCAAAAATTTTAGATCAATAATTACTAAGGTGCATTTTTTGTTTTTATTATAATTAAGACACCGATCAACAGAGATCCGATAGTATATTGGCGAGAGCGTTGGGCTTCCATGAGTGTCGCCCTGGGTTCAAATCCCAGCCGGAAAGGAAATCTTAAATGCAAATATTTTTTTCTAATTTTATAATTCTTTTTTTTTTATTTTTCCCTTTTGCGAAGTCAGTCAGTCAGTCTGACAGTCAATCAGTCAAGCACTCAGTCATTCAGTCTCAGTCAGTCAGTCACTCAGTCAGTCAGTTAGTCCTTCAGCCAGTCAGTCAAGCAGTCAGTCATTTAGTCTCAGTCAGTCAGTCATTCAGTCAGTCAGTCAGTCAGGCAGTCAGTCAGTCAGTCAGTCGGTCAGTCCTGTGCAGTCAGTTAGTCACTAAAGCAGTCAGTCAGTCTCAGTCAGTCAGTCAGTCAGTCAGTCCAGTCCAGTCTCAGTCAGTCAGTCAGTCAGTCTCGGTCAGTCAGTCAGTCAGTCATTCAGTCAGTCAGTCAGTCAGGCAGTCAGTCAGTCGGTCAGCCTTATTCAGTCAGTCTGTCAGTCAGTCAGTCAGTCAGCCTTATTCAGTCAGTCTGTCAGTCATCCTTATTCAGTCAGTCTGTCAGTCAGTCAGTCGGTCAGTCCTGTCCAGTCAGTTAGTCAGTCAAGCAGTCAGTCAGGTAGTCAAGCAGTCAGTCAGTCAGTGTCAGTCAGTCATTTAGTCATTCAGTCAGTCAGTGAAATAGCCAGTCAGAGAGTCAAGCAGTCAGTCAGTCAGTCTCAGTCAGTCAGTTAGTCAGTCAGTCAGTCAGTCAGTCAGTCAGTCCAGTCTCAGTCAGTCAGGCAGTTAGTCAGTCAGTCTCGGTCAGTCAGTGAGTCAGTCAGTCAGTATCAGTCAGTCAGTGAGTCAGTCTGTCAGTCAGGCAGTATCAGTCAGGCAGTAAGACTCTGCTCGACAGAACTCCGATAGCCTAATGGCTAGACCGCTGGTCTTCCAAGCGAGTGGCCTGGGTTCGAGTCCCAGCCGGAGCGAATATCTTCAATGTATATATTTCTTTTCTAATTTGAAAATTCTTTTTTTTTTTCAATTCCTTTCCTTTGCAATTATTGATTATTTATGTAGGGAAGAAAATTCTGAGTCAGTTTAATTTTTCGACACGCAGATTTCAAAGTGTTTAAATAAACAATTACCAAGGTGCATTTTTTGTTTTTATTATATTTAAAACTCCCACCGACAGAGCTCCCATAGACTAATGGCTAGAGTGTTAGGCTTCCAAGCGAGTGGCCCTGGGTTCGAGTCCCAGCCTGAACGAAAATCTTCAATGTATACTTTTAGTTTCTAATTTGAAATTTCTTCTTCTTTTTTTTTTAATTTTTCTCTTTTGCGAATATTGATTATTTATGTAGGGAGAAAAATTCTGAGTCAGTTTAATTATTCGACCTGTAAATTTCAAAGTGTTTGAATCAATAATTACCAAGGTGCATTTTTTGTTTTTATTATATTTAAGACTTCCATCGACAGAGCTCCGATAGCCTAATGGCTAGACCGTTGGGTTCCTAGCGCGTGGTACTGGGTTCGAGTCCCGGCCGGAAAGGAAATCTTAAATGCAAATATTTTTTTCTAATTTTATAATTCTTTTTTTTTATTTTTCCCTTTTGCGAAGTCAGTCAGTCAGTCTGACAGTCAATCAGTCAAGCACTCAGTCATTCAGTCTCAGTCAGTCAGTCCAGTCAGTCAGTCACTCAGTCAGTCATTTAGTCTCAGTCAGTCAGTCATTCAGTCAGTCAGTCAGTCAGGCAGTCAGTCAGTCGGTCAGTCGGTCAGTCCTGTGCAGTCAGTTAGTCACTAAAGCAGTCAGTCAGTCTCAGTCAGTCAGTCAGTCAGTCAGTCCAGTCCAGTCTCAGTCAGTCAGTCAGTCAGTCTCGGTCAGTCAGTCAGTCAGTCATTCAGTCAGTCAGTCAGTCAGGCAGTCAATCAGTCGGTCAGCCTTTTTCAGTCAGCCTTATTCAGTCAGTCTGTCAGTCATCCTTATTCAGTCAGTCTGTCAGTCATCCTTATTCAGTCAGTCTGTCAGTCAGTCAGTCGGTCAGTCCTGTCCAGTCAGTTAGTCAGTCAAGCAGTCAGTCAGGTAGTCAAGCAGTCAGTCAGTCAGTGTCAGTCAGTCATTTAGTCATTCAGTCAGTCGGTGAAATAGCCAGTCAGAGAGTCAAGCAGTCAGTCAGTCAGTCTCAGTCAGTCAGTTAGTCAGTCAGTCAGTCAGTCAGTCAGTCAGTCCAGTCTCAGTCAGTCAGGCAGTTAGTCAGTCAGTCTCGGTCAGTCAGTGAGTCAGTCAGTCAGTGAGTCAGTCTGTCAGTCAGGCAGTATCAGTCAGGCAGTAAGACTCCGCTCGACAGAACTCCGATAGCCTTATGGCTAGACCGCTGGTCTTCCAAGCGAGTGGCCTGGGTTCGAGTCCCAGCCGGAGCGAATATCTTCAATGTATATATTTCTTTTCTAATTTGAAAATTCTTTTTTTTTTCAATTTCTTTCCTTTGCAATTATTGATTATTTATGTAGGGAAGAAAATTCTGAGTCAGTTTAATTTTTCGACACGAAGATTTCAAAGAGTTTAAATAAACAATTACCAAGGTGCATTTTTTGTTTTTATTATATTTAAAACTCCCACCGACAGAGCACCCATAGACTAATGGCTAGAGTGTTAGGCTTCCGAGCGAGTGGCCCTGGGTTCGAGTCCCAGCCTGAACGAAAATCTTCAATGTATACTTTTAGTTTCTAATTTGAAATGTCTTCTTTTTTTTTTAATTTTTCTCTTTTGCGAATATTGATTATTTATGTACATAGAAAAATTCTGAGTCAGTTTAATTATTCGACCTGTAAATTTCAAAGTGTTTGAATCAATAATTACCAAGGTGCATTTTTTGTTTTTATTATATTTAAGACTTCCATCGACAGAGCTCCGATAGCCTAATGGCTAGACCGTTGGGTTCCAAGCGCGCGGTACTGGGTTCGAGTCCCGGCCGGAACGAAAATCTTCCATGTATATATTTCTCTTCTAATTTGAAGATTCTTTTTTTTTTCAATTTCTTTCTTTTGCAAAAATGGATTATTTATGTACGGAAGAAAATTCTGAGTCAGTTTAATCATTCGACCTTTAGATTTCAAAAATTTTAGATCAATAATTACTAAGGTGCATTTTTTGTTTTTATTATAATTAAGACACCGATCAACAGAGATCCGATAGTATATTGGCGAGAGCGTTGGGCTTCCATGAGTGTCGCCCTGGGTTCAAATCCCAGCCGGAAAGGAAATCTTAAATGCAAATATTTTTTTCTAATTTTATAATTCTTTTTTTTTTATTTTTCCCTTTTGCGAAGTCAGTCAGTCAGTCTGACAGTCAATCAGTCAAGCACTCAGTCATTCAGTCTCATTCAGTCAGTCCAGTCAGTCAGTCACTCAGTCAGTCAGTTAGTCCTTCAGCCAGTCAGTCAAGCAGTCAGTCATTTAGTCTCAGTCAGTCAGTCATTCAGTCAGTTAGGCAGTCAGTCAGTCAGTCAGTCGGTCAGTCCTGTGCAGTCAGTTAGTCACTAAAGCAGTCAGTCAGTCTCAGTCAGTCAGTCAGTCAGTCAGTCCAGTCCAGTCTCAGTCAGTCAGTCAGTCAGTCTCGGTCAGTCAGTCAGTCAGTCATTCAGTCAGTCTGTCAGTCATCCTTATTCAGTCAGTCTGTCAGTCAGTCAGTCGGTCAGTCCTGTCCAGTCAGTTAGTCAGTCAAGCAGTCAGTCAGGTAGTCAAGCAGTCAGTCAGTCAGTGTCAGTCAGTCATTTAGTTATTCAGTCAGTCAGTGAAATAGCCAGTCAGAGAGTCAAGCAGTCAGTCAGTCAGTCTCAGTCAGTCAGTTAGTCAGTCAGTCAGTCAGTCAGTCAGTCAGTCCAGTCTCAGTCAGTCAGGCAGTTAGTCAGTCAGTCTCGGTCAGTCAGTGAGTCAGTCAGTCAGTATCAGTCAGTCAGTGAGTCAGTCTGTCAGTCAGGCAGTATCAGTCAGGCAGTAAGACTCCGCTCGACAGAACTCCGATAGCCTAATGGCTAGACCGCTGGTCTTCCAAGCGAGTGGCCTGGGTTCGAGTCCCAGCCGGAGCGAATATCTTCAATGTATATATTTCTTTTCTAATTTGAAAATTCTTTTTTTTTTCAATTTCTTTCCTTTGCAATTATTGATTATTTATGTAGGGAAGAAAATTCTGAGTCAGTTTAATTTTTCGACACGAAGATTTCAAAGTGTTTAAATAAACAATTACCAAGGTGCATTTTTTGTTTTTATTATATTTAAAACTCCGACCGACAGAGCTCCCATAGACTAATGGCTAGAGTGTTAGGCTTCCAAGCGAGTGGCCCTGGGTTCGAGTCCCAGCCTGAACGAAAATCTTCAATGTAAACTTTTAGTTTCTAATTTGAAATTTCTTCTTCTTTTTTTTTAATTTTTCTCTTTTGCGAATATTGATTATTTATGTAGGGAGAAAAATTCTGAGTCAGTTTAATTATTCGACCTGTAAATTTCAAAGTGTTTGAATCAATAATTACCAAGGTGCATTTTTTGTTTTTATTATATTTAAGACTTCCATCGACAGAGCTCCGATAGCCTAATGGCTAGACCGTTGGGTTCCAAGCGCGTGGTACTGGGTTCGAGTCCCGGCCGGAACGAAAATCTTCCATGTATATATTTCTCTTCTAATTTGAAGATTCTTTTTTTTTCAATTTCTTTCTTTTGCAAATATGGATTATTTATGTACGGAAGAAAATTCTGAGTCAGTTTAATCATTCGACCTTTAGATTTCAAAAATTTTAGATCAATAATTACTAAGGTGCATTTTTTGTTTTTATTATAATTAAGACACCGATCAACAGAGATCCGATAGTATATTGGCGAGAGCGTTGGGCTTCCATGAGTGTCGCCCTGGGTTCAAATCCCAGCCGGAAAGGAAATCTTAAATGCAAATATTTTTTTCTAATTTTATAATTCTTTTTTTTTTATTTTTCCCTTTTGCGAAGTCAGTCAGTCAGTCTGACAGTCAATCAGTCAAGCACTCAGTCATTCAGTCTCAGTCAGTCAGTCCAGTCAGTCAGTCACTCAGTCAGTCAGTTAGTCCTTCAGCCAGTCAGTCAAGCAGTCAGTCATTTAGTCTCAGTCAGTCAGTCATTCAGTCAGTCAGTCAGTCAGGCAGTCAGTCAGTCAGTCAGTCGGTCAGTCCTGTGCAGTCAGTTAGTCACTAAAGCAGTCAGTCAGTCTCAGTCAGTCAGTCAGTCAGTCAGTCCAGTCCAGTCTCAGTCAGTCAGTCAGTCAGTCTCGGTCAGTCAGTCAGTCAGTCATTCAGTCAGTCAGTCAGTCAGGCAGTCAGTCAGTCGGTCAGCCTTATTCAGTCAGTCTGTCAGTCAGTCAGCCAGTCAGCCTTATTCAGTCAGTCTGTCAGTCATCCTTATTCAGTCAGTCTGTCAGTCAGTCAGTCGGTCAGTCCTGTCCAGTCAGTTAGTCAGTCAAGCAGTCAGTCAGGTAGTCAAGCAGTCAGTCAGTCAGTGTCAGTCAGTCATTTAGTCATTCAGTCAGTCAGTGAAATAGCCAGTCAGAGAGTCAAGCAGTCAGTCAGTCAGTCTCAGTCAGTCAGTTAGTCAGTCAGTCAGTCAGTCAGTCAGTCCAGTCTCAGTCAGTCAGGCAGTTAGTCAGTCAGTCTCGGTCAGTCAGTGAGTCAGTCAGTCAGTATCAGTCAGTCAGTGAGTCAGTCTGTCAGTCAGGCAGTATCAGTCAGGCAGTAAGACTCCGCTCGACAGAACTCCGATAGCCTAATGGCTAGACCGCTGGTCTTCCAAGCGAGTGGCCTGGGTTCGAGTCCCAGCCGGAGCGAATATCTTCAATGTATATATTTCTTTTCTAATTTGAAAATTCTTTTTTTTTTTCAATTTCTTTCCTTTGCAATTATTGATTATTTATGTAGGGAAGAAAATTCTGAGTCAGTTTAATTTTTCGACACGAAGATTTCAAAGTGTTTAAATAAACAATTACCAAGGTGCATTTTTTGTTTTTATTATATTTAAAACTCCGACCGACAGAGCTCCCATAGACTAATGGCTAGAGTGTTAGGCTTCTAAGCGAGTGGCCCTGGGTTCGAGTCCCAGCCTGAACGAAAATCTTCAATGTAAACTTTTAGTTTCTACTTTGAAATTTCTTCTTCCTTTTTTTTTAATTTTTCTCTTTTGCGAATATTGATTATTTATGTAGGGAGAAAAATTCTGAGTCAGTTTAATTATTCGACCTGTAAATTTCAAAGTGTTTGAATCAATAATTACCAAGGTGCATTTTTTGTTTTTATTATATTTAAGACTTCCATCGACAGAGCTCCGATAGCCTAATGGCTAGACCGTTGGGTTCCAAGCGCGTGGTACTGGGTTCGAGTCCCGGCCGGAACGAAAATCTTCCATGTATATATTTCTCTTCTAATTTGAAGATTCTTTTTTTTTCAATTTCTTTCTCTTGCAAATATGGATTATTTATGTACGGAAGAAAATTCTGAGTCAGTTTAATCATTCGACCTTTAGATTTCAAAAATTTTAGATCAATAATTACTAAGGTGCATTTTTTGTTTTTATTATAATTAAGACACCGATCAACAGAGATCCGATAGTATATTGGCGAGAGCGTTGGGCTTCCATGAGTGTCGCCCTGGGTTCAGATCCCAGCCGGAAAGGAAATCTTAAATGCAAATATTTTTTTCTAATTTTATAATTCTTTTTTTTTTTATTTTTCCCTTTTGCGAAGTCAGTCAGTCAGTCTGACAGTCAATCAGTCAAGCACTCAGTCATTCAGTCTCAGTCAGTCAGTCACTCAGTCAGTCAGTTAGTCCTTCAGCCAGTCAGTCAAGCAGTCAGTCATTTAGTCTCAGTCAGTCAGTCATTCAGTCAGTCAGTCAGTCAGGCAGTCAGTCAGTCAGTCAGTCGGTCAGTCCTGTGCAGTCAGTTAGTCACTAAAGCAGTCAGTCAGTCTCAGTCAGTCAGTCAGTCAGTCAGTCCAGTCCAGTCTCAGTCAGTCAGTCAGTCAGTCTCGGTCAGTCAGTCAGTCAGTCATTCAGTCAGTCAGTCAGTCAGGCAGTCAGTCAGTCGGTCAGCCTTATTCAGTCAGTCTGTCAGTCAGTCAGTCAGTCAGCCTTATTCAGTCAGTCTGTCAGTCATCCTTATTCAGTCAGTCAGTCAGTCGGTCAGTCCTGTCCAGTCAGTTAGTCAGTCAAGCAGTCAGTCAGGTAGTCAAGCAGTCAGTCAGTCAGTGTCAGTCAGTCATTTAGTCATTCAGTCAGTCAGTGAAATAGCCAGTCAGAGAGTCAAGCAGTCAGTCAGTCAGTCTCAGTCAGTCAGTTAGTCAGTCAGTCAGTCAGTCAGTCAGTCAGTCCAGTCTCAGTCAGTCAGGCAGTTAGTCAGTCAGTCTCGGTCAGTCAGTGAGTCAGTCAGTCAGTATCAGTCAGTCAGTGAGTCAGTCTGTCAGTCAGGCAGTATCAGTCAGGCAGTAAGACTCCGCTCGACAGAACTCCGATAGCCTAATGGCTAGACCGCTGGTCTTCCAAGCGAGTGGCCTGGGTTCGAGTCCCAGCCGGAGCGAATATCTTCAATGTATATATTTCTTTTCTAATTTGAAAATTCTTTTTTTTTTCAATTCCTTTCCTTTGCAATTATTGATTATTTATGTAGGGAAGAAAATTCTGAGTCAGTTTAATTTTTCGACACGCAGATTTCAAAGTGTTTAAATAAACAATTACCAAGGTGCATTTTTTGTTTTTATTATATTTAAAACTCCCACCGACAGAGCTCCCATAGACTAATGGCTAGAGTGTTAGGCTTCCAAGCGAGTGGCCCTGGGTTCGAGTCCCAGCCTGAACGAAAATCTTCAATGTATACTTTTAGTTTCTAATTTGAAATTTCTTCTTCTTTTTTTTTTAATTTTTCTCTTTTGCGAATATTGATTATTTATGTAGGGAGAAAAATTCTGAGTCAGTTTAATTATTCGACCTGTAAATTTCAAAGTGTTTGAATCAATAATTACCAAGGTGCATTTTTTGTTTTTATTATATTTAAGACTTCCATCGACAAAGCTCCGATAGCCTAATGGCTAGACCGTTGGGTTCCTAGCGCGTGGTACTGGGTTCGAGTCCCGGCCGGAAAGGAAATCTTAAATGCAAATATTTTTTTCTAATTTTATAATTCTTTTTTTTTTTATTTTTCCCTTTTGCGAAGTCAGTCAGTCAGTCTGACAGTCAATCAGTCAAGCACTCAGTCATTCAGTCTCAGTCAGTCAGTCCAGTCAGTCAGTCACTCAGTCAGTCAGTTAGTCCTTCAGCCAGTCAGTCAAGCAGTCAGTCATTTAGTCTCAGTCAGTCAGTCATTCAGTCAGTCAGTCAGTCAGGCAGTCAGTCAGTCGGTCAGTCGGTCAGTCCTGTGCAGTCAGTTAGTCACTAAAGCAGTCAGTCAGTCTCAGTCAGTCAGTCAGTCAGTCAGTCCAGTCCAGTCTCAGTCAGTCAGTCAGTCAGTCTCGGTCAGTCAGTCAGTCAGTCATTCAGTCAGTCAGTCAGTCAGTCAGTCCAGTCCAGTCTCAGTCAGTCAGTCAGTCAGTCTCGGTCAGTCAGTCAGTCAGTCATTCAGTCAGTCTGTCAGTCATCCTTATTCAGTCAGTCTGTCAGTCAGTCAGTCGGTCAGTCCTGTCCAGTCAGTTAGTCAGTCAAGCAGTCAGTCAGGTAGTCAAGCAGTCAGTCAGTCAGTGTCAGTCAGTCATTTAGTCATTCAGTCAGTCAGTGAAATAGCCAGTCAGAGAGTCAAGCAGTCAGTCAGTCAGTCTCAGTCAGTCAGTTAGTCAGTCAGTCAGTCAGTCAGTCAGTCAGTCCAGTCTCAGTCAGTCAGGCAGTTAGTCAGTCAGTCTCGGTCAGTCAGTGAGTCAGTCAGTCAGTATCAGTCAGTCAGTGAGTCAGTCTGTCAGTCAGGCAGTATCAGTCAGGCAGTAAGACTCCGCTCGACAGAACTCCGATGGCCTAATGGCTAGACCGCTGGTCTTCCAAGCGAGTGGCCTGGGTTCGAGTCCCAGCCGGAGCGAATATCTTCAATGTATATATTTCTTTTCTAATTTGAAAATTCTTTTTTTTTTCAATTTCTTTCCTTTGCAATTATTGATTATTTATGTAGGGAAGAAAATTCTGAGTCAGTTTAATTTTTCGACACGAAGATTTCAAAGAGTTTAAATAAACAATTACCAAGGTGCATTTTTTGTTTTTATTATATTTAAAACTCCCACCGACAGAGCACCCATAGACTAATGGCTAGAGTGTTAGGCTTCCGAGCGAGTGGCCCTGGGTTCGAGTCCCAGCCTGAACGAAAATCTTCAATGTATACTTTTAGTTTCTAATTTGAAATGTCTTCTTCTTTTTTTTTTAATTTTTCTCTTTTGCGAATATTGATTATTTATGTACATAGAAAAATTCTGAGTCAGTTTAATTATTCGACCTGTAAATTTCAAAGTGTTTGAATCAATAATTACCAAGGTGCATTTTTTGTTTTTATTATATTTAAGACTTCCATCGACAGAGCTCCGATAGCCTAATGGCTAGACCGTTGGGTTCCAAGCGCGCGGTACTGGGTTCGAGTCCCGGCCGGAACGAAAATCTTCCATGTATATATTTCTCTTCTAATTTGAAGATTCTTTTTTTTTTTCAATTTCTTTCTTTTGCAAATATGGATTATTTATGTACGGAAGAAAATTCTGAGTCAGTTTAATCATTCGACCTTTAGATTTCAAAAATTTTAGATCAATAATTACTAAGGTGCATTTTTTGTTTTTATTATAATTAAGACACCGATCAACAGAGATCCGATAGTATATTGGCGAGAGCGTTGGGCTTCCATGAGTGTCGCCCTGGGTTCAAATCCCAGCCGGAAAGGAAATCTTAAATGCAAATATTTTTTTCTAATTTTATAATTCTTTTTTTTTTATTTTTCCCTTTTGCGAAGTCAGTCAGTCAGTCTGACAGTCAATCAGTCAAGCACTCAGTCATTCAGTCTCATTCAGTCAGTCCAGTCAGTCAGTCACTCAGTCAGTCAGTTAGTCCTTCAGCCAGTCAGTCAAGCAGTCAGTCATTTAGTCTCAGTCAGTCAGTCATTCAGTCAGTTAGGCAGTCAGTCAGTCAGTCAGTCGGTCAGTCCTGTGCAGTCAGTTAGTCACTAAAGCAGTCAGTCAGTCTCAGTCAGTCAGTCAGTCAGTCAGTCCAGTCCAGTCTCAGTCAGTCAGTCAGTCAGTCTCGGTCAGTCAGTCAGTCAGTCATTCAGTCAGTCTGTCAGTCATCCTTATTCAGTCAGTCTGTCAGTCAGTCAGTCGGTCAGTCCTGTCCAGTCAGTTAGTCAGTCAAGCAGTCAGTCAGGTAGTCAAGCAGTCAGTCAGTCAGTGTCAGTCAGTCATTTAGTCATTCAGTCAGTCAGTGAAATAGCCAGTCAGAGAGTCAAGCAGTCAGTCAGTCAGTCTCAGTCAGTCAGTTAGTCAGTCAGTCAGTCAGTCAGTCAGTCAGTCCAGTCTCAGTCAGTCAGGCAGTTAGTCAGTCAGTCTCGGTCAGTCAGTGAGTCAGTCAGTCAGTATCAGTCAGTCAGTGAGTCAGTCTGTCAGTCAGGCAGTATCAGTCAGGCAGTAAGACTCCGCTCGACAGAACTCCGATGGCCTAATGGCTAGACCGCTGGTCTTCCAAGCGAGTGGCCTGGGTTCGAGTCCCAGCCGGAGCGAATATCTTCAATGTATATATTTCTTTTCTAATTTGAAAATTCTTTTTTTTTTCAATTTCTTTCCTTTGCAATTATTGATTATTTATGTAGGGAAGAAAATTCTGAGTCAGTTTAATTTTTCGACACGAAGATTTCAAAGTGTTTAAATAAACAATTACCAAGGTGCATTTTTTGTTTTTATTATATTTAAAGTTCCCACCGACAGAGCTCCCATAGACTAATGGCTAGAGTGTTAGGCTTCCATGCGAGTGGCCCTGGGTTCGAGTCCCAGCCTGAACGAAAATCTTCAATGCATACTTTTAGTTTCTAATTTGAAATTTCTTCTTCTTTTTTTTTTAATTTTTCTCTTTTGCGAATATTGATTATTTATGTAGGGAGAAAAATTCTGAGTCAGTTTAAGTATTCGGCCTGTAAATTTCAAAGTGTTTGAATCAATAATTACCAAGGTGCATTTTTTGTTTTTATTATATTTAAGACTTAAATCGACAGAGCTCCGATAGCCTAATGGCTAGACCGTTGGGTTCCTAGCGCGTGGTACTGGGTTCGAGTCCCGGCCGGAAAGGAAATCTTAAGTGCAAATATTTTTTTCTAATTTTATAATTCTTTTTTTTTTTTTCCCTTTTGCGAAGTCAGTCAGTCAGTCTGACAGTCAATCAGTCAAGCACTCAGTCATTCAGTCTCAGTCAGTCAGTCCAGTCAGTCAGTCACTCAGTCAGTCAGTTAGTCCTTCAGCCAGTCAGTCAAGCAGTCAGTCATTTAGTCTCAGTCAGTCAGTCATTCAGTCAGTCAGTCAGTCAGGCAGTCAGTCAGTCAGTCAGTCGGTCAGTCCTGTGCAGTCAGTTAGTCACTAAAGCAGTCAGTCAGTCTCAGTCAGTCAGTCAGTCAGTCAGTCCTGTCCAGTCTCAGTCAGTCAGTCAGTCAGTCTCGGTCAGTCAGTCAGTCAGTCATTCAGTCAGTCAGTCAGTCAGGCAGTCAGTCAGTCGGTCAGCCTTATTCAGTCAGTCTGTCAGTCAGTCAGTCAGTCATCCTTATTCAGTCAGTCTGTCAGTCATCCTTATTCAGTCAGTCTGTCAGTCAGTCAGTCGGTCAGTCCTGTCCAGTCAGTTAGTCAGTCAAGCAGTCAGTCAGGTAGTCAAGCAGTCAGTCAGTCAGTGTCAGTCAGTCATTTAGTCATTCAGTCAGTCAGTGAAATAGCCAGTCAGAGAGTCAAGCAGTCAGTCAGTCAGTCTCAGTCAGTCAGTTAGTCAGTCGGTCAGTCAGTCAGTCAGTCAGTCCAGTCTCAGTCAGTCAGGCAGTTAGTCAGTCAGTCTCGGTCAGTCAGTGAGTCAGTCAGTCAGTATCAGTCAGTCAGTGAGTCAGTCTGTCAGTCAGGCAGTATCAGTCAGGCAGTAAAACTCCGCTCGACAGAACTCCGATAGCCTAATGGCTAGAAGGCTGGTCTTCCAAGCGAGTGGCCTGGGTTAGAGTCCCAGCCGGAGCGAATATCTTCAATGTATATATTTCTTTTCTAATTTGAAAATTCTTTTTTTTTCAATTTCTTTCCTTTGAAATTATTGATTATTTATGTAGGGAAGAAAATTCTGAGTCAGTTTAATTTTTCGACACGAAGATTTCAAAGTGTTTAAATAAACAATTACCAAGGTGCATTTTTTGTTTTTATTATATTTAAAACTCCCACCGACAGAGCTCCCATAGACTAATGGCTAGAGTGTTAGGCTTCCATGCGAGTGGCCCTGGGTTCGAGTCCCAGCCTGAAAGAAAATCTTCAATGTATACTTTTAGTTTCTAATTTGAAATTTCTTCTTCTTTTTTTTTTAATTTTTCTCTTTTGCGAATATTGATTATTTATGTAGGGAGAAAAATTCTGAGTCAGTTTAAGTATTCGGCCTGTAAATTTCAAAGTGTTTGAATCAATAATTACCAAGGTGCATTTTTTGTTTTTATTATATTTAAGACTTCCATCGACAGAGCTCCGATAGCCTAATGGCTAGACCGTTGGGTTCCAAGCGCGTGGTACTGGGTTCGAGTCCCGGCCGGAACGAAAATCTTCCATGTATATATTTCTCTTCTAATTTGAAGATTCTTTTTTTTTTTCAATTTCTTTCTTTTGCAAATATGGATTATTTATGTACGGAAGAAAATTCTGAGTCAGTTTAATCATTCGACCTTTAGATTTCAAAGATTTTAGATCAATAATTACTAAGGTGCATTTTTTGTTTTTATTATAATTAAGACACCGATCAACAGAGATCCGATAGTATATTGGCGAGAGCGTTGGGCTTCCATGAGTGTCGCCCTGGGTTCAAATCCCAGCCGGAAAGGAAATCTTAAATGCAAAATTTTTTTTCTAATTTTATAATTCTTTTTTTTTATTTTTCCCTTTTGCGAAGTCAGTCAGTCAGTCTGTCAGTCAATCAGTCAAGCACTCAGTCATTCAGTCTCAGTCAGTCAGTCCAGTCAGTCAGTCACTCAGTCAGTCAGTTAGTCCTTCAGCCAGTCAGTCCAGCAGTCAGTCATTCAGTCTCAGTCAGTCAGTCATTCAGTCAGTCAGTCAGTCAGGCAGTCAGTCAGTCAGTCAGTCGGTCAGTCCTGTGCAGTCAGTCAGTCAGTCAGTCGGTCAGTCCTGTGCAGTCAGTTAGTCACTAAAGCAGTCAGTCAGTCTCAGTCAGTCAGTCAGTCAGTCAGTCCAGTCCAGTCTCAGTCAGTCAGTCAGTCTCGGTCAGTCAGTCAGTCAGTCATTCAGTCAGTCAGTCAGTCAAGCAGTCAGTCAGTCGGTCAGCCTTATTCAGTCAGTCTGTCAGTCAGTCAGTCAGTCAGCCTTATTCAGTCAGTCTGTCAGTCATCCTTATTCAGTCAGTCTGTCAGTCAGTCAGTCAAGCAGTCAGTCAGGTAGTCAAGCAGTCAGTCAGTCAGTGTCAGTCAGTCATTTAGTCATTCAGTCAGTCAGTGAAATAGCCAGTCAGAGAGTCAAGCAGTCAGTCAGTCAGTCAGTCCAGTCTCAGTCAGTCAGGCAGTTAGTCAGTCAGTCTCGGTCAGTCAGTGAGTCAGTCAGTCAGTATCAGTCAGTCAGTGAGTCAGTCTGTCAGTCAGGCAGTATCAGTCAGGCAGTAAGACTCCGCTCGACAGAACTCCGATAGCCTAATGGCTTGACCGCTGGTCTTCCAAGCGAGTGGCCTGGGTTCGAGTCCCAGCCGGAGCGAATATCTTCAATGTATATATTTCTTTTCTAATTTGAAAATTCTTTTTTTTTTTCAATTTCTTTCCTTTGCAATTATTGATTATTTATGTAGGGAAGAAAATTCTGAGTCAGTTTAATTTTTCGACACGAAGATTTCAAAGTGTTTAAATAAACAATTACCAAGGTGCATTTTTTGTTTTTATTATATTTAAAACTCCCACCGACAGAGCTCCCATAGACTAATGGCTAGAGTGTTAGGCTTCCAAGCGAGTGGCCCTGGGTTCGAGTCCCAGCCTGAACGAAAATCTTCAATGTATACTTTTAGTTTCTAATTTGAAATTTCTTCTTCTTTTTTTTTTAATTTTTCTCTTTTGCGAATATTGATTATTTATGAAGGGAGAAAAATTCTGAGTCAGTTTAATTATTCGACCTGTAAATTTCAAAGTGTTTGAATCAATAATTACCAAGGCGCATTTTTTGTTTTTATTATATTTAAGACTTCCATCGACAGAGCTCCGATAGCCTAATGGCTAGACCGTTGGGTTCCAAGCGCGTGGTACTGGGTTCGAGTCCCGCCGGAACGAAAATCTTCCATGTATATATTTCTCTGCTAATATGAAGATTCTTTTTTTTTTCAATTTCTTTCTTTTGCAAATATGGATTATTTATGTACGGAAGAAAATTCTGAGTCAGTTTAATCATTCGACCTTTAGATTTCAAAAATTTTAGATCAATAATTACTAAGGTGCATTTTTTGTTTTTATTATAATTAAGACACCGATCAACAGAGATCCGATAGTATATTGGCGAGAGCGTTGGGCTTCCATGAGTGTCGCCCTGGGTTCAAATCCCAGCCGGAAAGGAAATCTTAAATGCAAATATTTTTTTCTAATTTTATAATTCTTTTTTTTTATTTTTCCCTTTTGCGAAGTCAGTCAGTCTGTCTGACAGTCAATCAGTCAAGCACTCAGTCATTCAGTCTCAGTCAGTCAGTCCAGTCAGTCAGTCACTCAGTCAGTCAGTTAGTCCTTCAGCCAGTCAGTCAAGCAGTCAGTCATTTAGTCTCAGTCAGTCAGTCATTCAGTCAGTCAGTCAGTCAGGCAGTCAGTCAGTCAGTCAGTCGGTCAGTCCTGTGCAGTCAGTTAGTCACTAAAGCAGTCAGTCAGTCTCAGTCAGTCAGTCAGTCAGTCAGTCCAGTCCAGTCTCAGTCAGTCAGTCAGTCAGTCTCGGTCAGTCAGTCAGTCAGTCAGGCAGTCAGGCAGTCGGTCAGCCTTATTCAGTCAGTCTGTCAGTCAGTCAGTCAGTCAGCCTTATTCAGTCAGTCTGTCAGTCATCCTTATTCAGTCAGTCTGTCAGTCAGTCAGTCGGTCAGTCCTGTCCAGTCAGTTAGTCAGTCAAGCAGTCAATCAGGTAGTCAAGCAGTCAGTCAGTCAGTGTCAGTCAGTCATTTAGTCATTCAGTCAGTCAGTGAAATAGCCAGTCAGAGAGTCAAGCAGTCAGTCAGTCAGTCAGTCAGTCAGTCAGTCCAGTCTCAGTCAGTCAGGCAGTTAGTCAGTCAGTCTCGGTCAGTCAGTGAGTCAGTCAGTCAGTATCAGTCAGTCAGTGAGTCAGTCTGTCAGTCAGGCAGTATCAGTCAGGCAGTAAGACTCCGCTCGACAGAACTCCGATAGCCTAATGGCTAGACCGCTGGTCTTCCAAGCGAGTGGCCTGGGTTCGAGTCCCAGCCGGAGCGAATATCTTCAATGTATATGTTTCTTTTCTAATTTGAAAATTCTTTTTTTTTTCAATTTCTTTCCTTTGCAATTATTGATTATTTATGTAGGGAAGAAAATTCTGAGTCAGTTTAATTTTTCGACACGAAGATTTCAAAGTGTTTAAATAAACAATTACCAAGGTGCATTTTTTGTTTTTATTATATTTAAAACTCCCACCGACAGAGCTCCCATAGACTAATGGCTAGAGTGTTAGGCTTCCAAGCGAGTGGCCCTGGGTTCGAGTCCCAGCCTGAACGAAAATCTTTAATGTATACTTTTAGTTTCTAATTTGAAATTTCTTCTTCTTTTTTTTTTTAATTTTTCTCTTTTGCGAATATTGATTATTTATGTAGGGAGAAAAATTCTGAGTCAGTTTAATTATTCGACCTGTAAATTTCAAAGTGTTTGAATCAATAATTACCAAGGTGCATTTTTTGTTTTTATTATATTTAAGACTTCCATCGACCGAGCTCCGATAGCCTAATGGCTAGACCGTTGGGTTCCAAGCGCGTGGTACTGGGTTCGAGTCCCGGCCGGAACGAAAATCTTCCATGTATATATTTCTCTTCTAATATGAAGATTCTTTTTTTTTTCAATTTCTTTCTTTTGCAAATATGGATTATTTATGTACGGAAGAAAATTCTGAGTCAGTTTAATCATTCGACCTTTAGATTTCAAAGATTTTAGATCAATAATTACTAAGGTGCATTTTTTGTTTTTATTATAATTAAGACACCGATCAACAGAGATCCGATAGTATATTGGCGAGAGCGTTGGGCTTCCATGAGTGTCGCCCTGGGTTCAAATCCCAGCCGGAAAGGAAATCTTAAATGCAAATATTTTTTTCTAATTTTATAATTCTTTTTTTTTATTTTTCCCTTTTGCGAAGTCAGTCAGTCTGTCTGACAGTCAATCAGTCAAGCACTCAGTCATTCAGTCTCAGTCAGTCAGTCCAGTCAGTCAGTCACTCAGTCAGTCAGTTAGTCCTTCAGCCAGTCAGTCAAGCAGTCAGTCATTTAGTCTCAGTCAGTCAGTCATTCAGTCAGTCAGTCAGTCAGGCAGTCAGTCAGTCAGTCAGTCGGTCAGTCATGTGCAGTCAGTTAGTCACTAAAGCAGTCAGTCAGTCTCAGTCAGTCAGTCAGTCAGTCAGTCCAGTCCAGTCTCAGTCAGTCAGTCAGTCAGTCTCGGTCAGTCAGTCAGTCAGTCATTCAGTCAGTCAGTCAGTCAGGCAGTCAGTCAGTCGGTCATCCTTATTCAGTCAGTCTGTCAGTCAGTCAGTCGGTCAGTCCTGTCCAGTCAGTTAGTCAGTCAAGCAGTCAGTCAGGTAGTCAAGCAGTCAGTCAGTCAGTGTCAGTCAGTCATTTAGTCATTCAGTCAGTCAGTGAAATAGCCAGTCAGAGAGTCAAGCAGTCAGTCAGTCAGTCTCAGTCAGTCAGTTAGTCGGTCAGTCAGTCAGTCAGTCAGTCAGTCCAGTCTCAGTCAGTCAGGCAGTTAGTCAGTCAGTCTCGGTCAGTCAGTGAGTCAGTCAGTCAGTATCAGTCAGTCAGTGAGTCAGTCTGTCAGTCAGGCAGTATCAGTCAGGCAGTAAGACTCCGCTCGACAGAACTCCGATAGCCTAATGGCTAGACCGCTGGTCTTCCAAGCGAGTGGCCTAGGTTCGAGTCCCAGCCGGAGCGAATATCTTCAATGTATATATTTCTTTTCTAATTTGAAAATTCTTTTTTTTTTCAATTTCTTTCCTTTGCAATTATTGATTATTTATGTAGGGAAGAAAATTCTGAGTCAGTTTAATTTTTCGACACGAAGATTTCAAAGTGTTTAAATAAACAATTACCAAGGTGCATTTTTTGTTTTTATTATATTTAAAACTCCCACCGACAGAGCTCCCATAGACTAATGGCTAGAGTGTTAGGCTTCCAAGCGAGTGGCCCTGGGTTCGAGTCCCAGCCTGAAAGAAAATCTTCAATGTATACTTTTAGTTTCTAATTTGAAATTTCTTCTTCTTTTTTTTTTTAATTTTTCTCTTTTGCGAATATTGATTATTTATGTAGGGAGAAAAATTCTGAGTCAGTTTAAGTATTCGGCCTGTAAATTTCAAAGTGTTTGAATCAATAATTACCAAGGTGCATTTTTTGTTTTTATTATATTTAAGACTTCCATCGACAGAGCTCCGATAGCCTAATGGCTAGACCGTTGTGTTCCAAGCGCGTGGTACTGGGTTCGAGTCACGGCCGGAACGAAAATCTTCCATGTATATATTTCTCTTCTAATTTGAAGATTCTTTTTTTTTTCAATTTCTTTCTTTTGCAAATATGGATTATTTATGTACGGAAGAAAATTCTGAGTCAGTTTAATCATTCGACCTTTAGATTTCAAAGATTTTAGATCAATAATTACTAAGGTGCATTTTTTGGTTTTTATTATAATTAAGACACCGATCAACAGAGATCCGATAGTATATTGGCGAGAGCGTTGGGCTTCCATGAGTGTCGCCCTGGGTTCAAATCCCAGCCGGAAAGGAAATCTTAAATGCAAAATTTTTTTTTCTAATTTTATAATTCTTTTTTTTTTATTTTTCCCTTTTGCGAAGTCAGTCAGTCAGTCTGACAGTCAATCAGTCAAGCACTCAGTCATTCAGTCTCAGTCAGTCAGTCCAGTCAGTCAGTCACTCAGTCAGTCAGTTAGTCCTTCAGCCAGTCAGTCAAGCAGTCAGTCATTTAGTCTCAGTCAGTCAGTCATTCAGTCAGTCAGTCAGTCAGGCAGTCAGTCAGTCAGTCAGTCGGTCAGTCCTGTGCAGTCAGTTAGTCACTAAAGCAGTCAGTCAGTCTCAGTCAGTCAGTCAGTCAGTCAGTCCAGTCCAGTCTCAGTCAGTCAGTCAGTCAGTCTCCGTCAGTCAGTCAGGCAGTCAGGCAGTCGGTCAGCCTTATTCAGTCAGTCTGTCAGTCAGTCAGTCAGTCAGCCTTATTCAGTCAGTCTGTCAGTCATCCTTATTCAGTCAGTCTGTCAGTCAGTCAGTCGGTCAGTCCTGTCCAGTCAGTTAGTCAGTCAAGCAGTCAATCAGGTAGTCAAGCAGTCAGTCAGTCAGTGTCAGTCAGTCATTTAGTCATTCAGTCAGTCAGTGAAATAGCCAGTCAGAGAGTCAAGCAGTCAGTCAGTCAGTCAGTCAGTCAGTCAGTCAGTCCAGTCTCAGTCAGTCAGTCAGTCAGTCTCCGTCAGTCAGTCAGGCAGTCAGGCAGTCGGTCAGCCTTATTCAGTCAGTCTGTCAGTCAGTCAGTCAGTCAGCCTTATTCAGTCAGTCTGTCAGTCATCCTTATTCAGTCAGTCTGTCAGTCAGTCAGTCGGTCAGTCCTGTCCAGTCAGTTAGTCAGTCAAGCAGTCAGTCAGGTAGTCAAGCAGTCTGTCAGTCAGTCATTTAGTCATTCAGTCAGTCAGTGAAATAGCCAGTCAGAGAGTCAAGCAATCAGTCAGTCAGTCTCAGTCAGTCAGTTAGTCAGTCAGTCAGTCAGTCAGTCCAGTCTCAGTCAGTCGGGCAGTTAGTCAGTCAGTCTCGGTCAGTCAGTGAGTCAGTCAGTCAGTATCAGTCAGTCAGTGAGTCAGTCTGTCAGTCAGGCAGTATCAGTCAGGCAGTAAGACTCCGCTCGACAGAACTCCGATAGCCTAATGGCTAGACCGCTGGTCTTCCAAGAAAGTGGCCTGGGTTCGAGTCCCAGCCGGAGCGAATATCTTCAATGTATATATTTCTTTTCTAATTTGAAAATTCTTTTTTTTTCAATTTCTTTCCTTTGCAATTATTGATTATTTATGTAGGGAAGAAAATTCTGAGTCAGTTTTATTTTTCGACACGAAGATTTCAAAGTGTTTAAATAAACAATTACCAAGGTGCATTTTTTTGTTTTTATTATATTTAAAACTCCCACCGACAGAGCTCCCATAGACTAATGGCTAGAGTGTTAGGCTTCCAAGCGAGTGGCCCTGGGTTCGAGTCCCAGCCTGAACAAAAATCTTCAATGTATACTTTTAGTTTCTAATTTGAAATTTCTTCTTCTTTTTTTTTAATTTTTCTCTTTTGCGAATATTGATTATTTATGTAGGGAGAAAAATTCTGAGTCAGTTTAATTATTCGACCTGTAAATTTCAAAGTGTTTGAATCAATAATTACCAAGGTGCATTTTTTGTTTTTATTATATTTAAGACTTCCATCGACAGAGCTCCGATAGCCTAATGGCTAGACCGTTGGGTTCCAAGCGCGTGGTACTGGGTTCGAGTCCCGGCCGGAACGAAAATCTTCCATTTATATATTTCTCTTCTAATTTGAAGATTCTTTTTTTTTTCAATTTCTTCCTTTTGCAAATATGGATTATTTATGTACGGAAGAAAATTCTGAGTCAGTTTAATCATTCGACCTTTAGATTTCAAAGATTTTAGATCAATAATTACTAAGGTGCATTTTTTGTTTTTATTATAATTAAGACACCGATCAACAGAGATCCGATAGTATATTGGCGAGAGCGTTGGGCTTCCATGAGTGTCGCCCTGGGTTCAAATCCCAGCCGGAAAGGAAATCTTAAATGCAAATATTTTTTTCTAATTTTATAATTCTTTTTTTTTATTTTTCCCTTTTGCGAAGTCAGTCAGTCAGTCTGACAGTCAATCAGTCAAGCACTCAGTCATTCAGTCTCAGTTAGTCAGTCCAGTCAGTCAGTCACTCAGTCAGTCAGTTAGTCCTTCAGCCAGTCAGTCAAGCAGTCAGTCATTTAGTCTCAGTCAGTCAGTCATTCAGTCAGTCAGTCAGTCAGGCAGTCAGTCAGTCGGTCAGTCCTGTGCAGTCAGTTAGTCACTAAAGCAGTCAGTCAGTCTCAGTCAGTCAGTCCAGTCCAGTCTCAGTCAGTCAGTCAGTCAGTCTCGGTCAGTCAGTCAGTCAGTCATTCAGTCAGTCAGTCAGTCAGGCAGTCAGTCAGTCGGTCAGCCTTATTCAGTCAGTCTGTCAGTCAGTCAGTCAGTCAGCCTTATTCAGTCAGTCTGTCAGTCATCCTTATTCAGTCAGTCGGTCAGTCCTGTCCAGTCAGTTAGTCAGTCAAGCAGTCAGTCAGGTAGTCAAGCAGTCAGTCAGTCAGTGTCAGTCAGTCATTTAGTCATTCAGTCAGTCAGTGAAATAGACAGTAAGAGAGTCAAGCAGTCAGTCAGTCAGTCTCAGTCAGTCAGTTAGTCAGTCAGTCAGTCAGTCAGTCAGTCAGTCCAGTCTCAGTCAGTCAGGCAGTTAGTCAGTCAGTCTCGGTCAGTCAGTGAGTCAGTCAGTCAGTATCAGTCAGTCAGTGAGTCAGTCTGTCAGTCAGGCAGTATCGGTCAGGCAGTAAGACTCCGCTCGACAGAACTCCGATAGCCTAATGGCTAGACCGCTGGTCTTCCAAGCGAGTGGCCTGGGTTCGAGTCCCAGCCGGAGCGAATATCTTCAATGTATATATTTCTTTTCTAATTTGAAAATTCTTTTTTTTTCAATTTCTTTCCTTTGCAATTATTGATTATTTATGTAGGGAAGAAAATTCTGAGTCAGTTTAATTTTTCGACACGAAGATTTCAAAGTGTTTAAATAAATAATTACCAAGGTGCATTTTTTGTTTTTATTATATTTAAAACTCCCACCGACAGAGCTCCCATAGACTAATGGCTAGAGTGTTAGGCTTCCAAGCGAGTGGCCCTGGGTTCGAGTCCCAGCCTGAACGAAAATCTTCAATGTATACTTTTAGTTTCTAATTTGAAATTTCTTCTTCTTTTATTTTAATTTTTCTCTTTTGCGAATATTGATTATTTATGTAGGGAGAAAAATTCTGAGTCAGTTTAATTATTCGACCTGTAAATTTCAAAGTGTTTGAATCAATAATTACCAAGGTGCATTTTTTGTTTTTATTATATTTAAGACTTCCATCGACAGAGCTCCGATAGCCTAATGGCTAGACCGTTGGGTTCCTAGCGCGTGGTACTGGGTTCGAGTCCCGGCCGGAAAGGAAATCTTAAATGCAAATATTTTTTTCTAATTTTATAATTCTTTTTTTTTATTTTTCCCTTTTGCGAAGTCAGTCAGTCAGTCTGACAGTCAATCAGTCAAGCACTCAGTCATTCAGTCTCAGTCAGTCAGTCCAGTCAGTCAGTCACTCAGTCAGTCAGTTAGTCCTTCAGCCAGTCAGTCAAGCAGTCAGTCATTTAGTCTCAGTCAGTCAGTCATTTAGTCTCAGTCAGTCAGTCATTCAGTCAGTCAGTCAGTCAGGCAGTCAGTCAGTCAGTCAGTCGGTCAGTCCTGTGCAGTCAGTTAGTCACTAAAGCAGTCAGTCAGTCTCAGTCAGTCAGTCAGTCAGTCAGTCAGTCAGTCAGTCAGTCCAGTCCAGTCTCAGTCAGTCAGTCAGTCAGTCTCGGTCAGTCAGTCAGTCAGTCATTCAGTCAGTCAGTCAGTCAGGCAGTCAGTCAGTCGGTCAGCCTTATTCAGTCAGTCTGTCAGTCAGACAATCAGTCAGCCTTATTCAGTCAGTCTGTCAGTCATCCTTATTCAGTCAGTCTGTCAGTCAGTCAGTCGGTCAGTCCTGTCCAGTCAGTTAGTCAGTCAAGCAGTCAGTCAGGTAGTCAAGCAGTCAGTCAGTCAGTGTCAGTCAGTCATTTAGTCATTCAGTCAGTCGGTGAAATAGCCAGTCAGAGAGTCAAGCAGTCAGTCAGTCAGTCTCAGTCAGTCAGTTAGTCAGTCAGTCAGTCAGTGAGTCAGTCAGTCAGTATCAGTCAGTCAGTGAGTCAGTCTGTCAGTCAGGCAGTATCAGTCAGGCAGTAAGATTCCGCTCGACAGAACTCCGATAGCCTAATGGCTAGACCGCTGGTCTTCCAAGCGAGTGGCCTGGGTTCGAGACCCAGCCGGAGCGAATATCTTCAATGTATATATTTCTTTTCTAATTTGAAAATTCTTTTTTTTTTCAATTTCTTTCCTTTGCAATTATTGATTATTTATGTAGGGAAGAAAATTCTGAGTCAGTTTAATTTTTCGACACGAAGATTTCAAAGTGTTTAAATAAACAATTACCAAGGTGCATTTTTTGTTTTTATTATATTTAAAACTCCCACCGACAGAGCTCCCATAGACTAATGGCTAGAGTGTTAGGCTTCCAAGCGAGTGGCCCTGGGTTCGAGTCCCAGCCTGAACGAAAATCTTCGATGTATACTTTTAGTTTCTAATTTGAAATTTCTTCTTCTTTTTTTTTTAATTTTTCTCTTTTGCGAATATTGATTATTTATGTAGGGAGAAAAATTCTGAGTCAGTTTAATTATTCGACCTGTAAATTTCAAAGTGTTTGAATCAATAATTACCAAGGTGCATTTTTTGTTTTTATTATATTTAAGACTTCTATCGACAGAGCTCCGATAGCCTAATGGCTAGACCGTTGGGTTCCTAGCGCGTGGTACTGGGTTCGAGTCCCGGCCGGAAAGGAAATCTTAAATGCAAATATTTTTTTCTAATTTTATAATTCTTTTTTTTTATTTTTCCCTTTTGCGAAGTCAGTCAGTCAGTCTGACAGTCAATCAGTCAAGCACTCAGTCATTCAGTCTCAGTCAGTCAGTCCAGTCAGTCAGTCACTCAGTCAGTCAGTTAGTCCTTCAGCCAGTCAGTCAAGCAGTCAGTCATTTAGTCTCAGTCAGTCAGTCATTCAGTCAGTCAGTCAGTCAGGCAGTCAGTCAGTCAGTCAGTCGGTCAGTCCTGTGCAGTCAGTTAGTCACTAAAGCAGTCAGTCAGTCTCAGTCAGTCAGTCAGTCAGTCAGTCCAGTCCAGTCTCAGTCAGTCAGTCAGTCTCGGTCAGTCAGTCAGTCAGTCATTCAGTCAGTCAGTCAGTCAGGCAGTCAGTCAGTCGGTCAGCCTTATTCAGTCAGTCTGTCAGTCAGTCAGTCAGTCAGCCTTATTCAGTCAGTCTGTCAGTCATCCTTATTCAGTCAGTCTGTCAGTCAGTCAGTCGGTCAGTCCTGTCCAGTCAGTTAGTCAGTAAAGCAGTCAGTCAGGTAGTCAAGCAGTCAGTCAGTCAGTGTCAGTCAGTCATTTAGTCATTCAGTCAGTCAGTGAAATAGCCAGTCAGAGAGTCAAGCAGTCAGTCAGTCAGTCTCAGTCAGTCAGTTAGTCAGTCAGTCAGTCAGTCAGTCAGTCAGTCCAGTCTCAGTCAGTCAGGCAGTTAGTCAGTCAGTCTCGGTCAGTCAGTGAGTCAGTCAGTCAGTATTAGTCAGTCAGTGAGTCAGTCTGTCAGTCAGGCAGTATCAGTCAGGCAGTAAGACTCCGCTCGACAGAACTCCGATAGCCTAATGGCTAGACCGCTGGTCTTCCAAGCGAGTGGCCTGGGTTCGAGTCCCAGCCGGAGCGAATATCTTCAATGTATATATTTCTTTTCTAATTTGAAAATTATTTTTTTTTTTTCTATTTCTTTCCTTTGCAATTATTGATTATTTATGTAGGGAAGAAAATTCTGAGTCAGTTTAATTTTTCGACACGAAGATTTCAAAGTGTTTAAATAAACAATTACCAAGGTGCATTTTTTGTTTTTATTATATTTAAAACTCCCACCGACAGAGCTCCCATAGACTAATGGCTAGAGTGTTAGGCTTCCAAGCGAGTGGCCCTGGGTTCGAGTCCCAGCCTGAACGAAAATCTTCAATGTATACTTTTAGTTTCTAATTTGAAATTTCTTCTTCTTTTTTTTTTAATTTTTCTCTTTTGCGAATATTGATTATTTATACAGGGAGAAAAATTCTGAGTCAGTTTAATTATTCGACCTGTAAATTTCAAAGTGTTTGAATCAATAATTACCAAGGTGCATTTTTTGTTTTTATTATATTTAAGACTTCCATCGACAGAGCTCCGATCGCCTAATGGCTAGACCGTTGGGTTCCAAGCGCGTGGTACTGGGTTCGAGTCCCGGCCGGAACGAAAATCTTCCATGTATATATTTCTCTTCTAATTTGAAGATTCTTTTTTTTTCAATTTCTTTCTTTTGCAAATATGGATTATTTATGTACGGAAGAAAATTCTGAGTCAGTTTAATCATTCGACCTTTAGATTTCAAAAATTTTAGATCAATAATTACTAAGGTGCATTTTTTGTTTTTATTATAATTAAGACACCGATCAACAGAGATCCGATAGTATATTGGCGAGAGCGCTGGGCTTCCATGAGTGTCGCCCTGGGTTCAAATCCCAGCCGGAAAGGAAATCTTAAATGCAAATATTTTTTTCTAATTTTATAATTCTTTTTTTTTATTTTTCCCTTTTGCGAAGTCAGTCAGTCAGTCTGACAGTCAATCAGTCAAGCACTCAGTCATTCAGTCTCAGTCAGTCAGTCCAGTCAGTCAGTCACTCAGTCAGTCAGTTAGTCCTTCAGCCAGTCAGTCAAGCAGTCAGTCATTTAGTCTCAGTCAGTCAGTCATTCAGTCAGTCAGTCAGTCAGGCAGTCAGTCAGTCAGTCAGTCGGTCAGTCCTGTGCAGTCAGTTAGTCACTAAAGCAGTCAGTCAGTCTCAGTCAGTCAGTCAGTCAGTCAGTCCAGTCCAGTCTCAGTCAGTCAGTCTCGGTCAGTCAGTCAGTCAGTCATTCAGTCAGTCAGTCAGTCAGGCAGTCAGTCAGTCGGTCAGCCTTATTCAGTCAGTCTGTCAGTCAGTCAGTCAGTCAGTCAGCCTTATTCAGTCAGTCTGTCAGTCATCCTTATTCAGTCAGTCTGTCAGTCAGTCAGTCAGTCAGCCTTATTCAGTCAGTCTGTCAGTCATCCTTATTCAGTCAGTCTGTCCGTCAGTCAGTCGGTCAGTCCTGTCCAGTCAGTTAGTCAGTCAAGCAGTCAGTCAGGTAGTCAAGCAGTCAGTCAGTCAGTGTCAGTCAGTCATTTAGTCATTCAGTCAGTCAGTGAAATAGCCAGTCAGAGAGTCAAGAAGTCAGTCAGTCAGTCTCAGTCAGTCAGTTAGTCAGTCAGTCAGTCAGTCAGTCCAGTCTCAGTCAGTCAGGCAGTTAGTCAGTCAGTCTCGGTCAGTCAGTGAGTCAGTCAGTCAGTATCAGTCAGTCAGTCTGTCAGTCAGGCAGTATCAGTCAGGCAGTAAGACTCCGCTCGACAGAACTCCGATAGCCTAATGGCTAGACCGCTGGTCTTCCAAGCGAGTGGCCTGGGTTCGAGTCCCAGCCGGAGCGAATATCTTCAATGTATATATTTCTTTTCTAATTTGAAAATTCTTTTTTTTTTCAATTTCTTTCCTTTGCAATTATTGATTATTTATGTAGGGAAGAAAATTCTGAGTCAGTTTAATTTTTCGACACGAAGATTTCAAAGTGTTTAAATAAACAATTACCAAGGTGCATTTTTTGTTTTTATTATATTTAAAACTCCCAACGACAGAGCTCCCATAGACTAATGGCTAGAGTGTTAGGCTTCCAAGCGAGTGGCCCTGGGTTCGAGTCCCAGCCTAAACGAAAATCTTCAATGTATACTTTTAGTTTCTAATTTGAAATTTCTTCTTCTTTTTTTTTTTAATTTTTCTCTTTTGCGAATATTGATTATTTATGTAGGGGGAAAAATTCTGAGTCAGTTTAATTATTCGACCTGTAAATTTCAAAGTGTTTGAATCAATAATTACCAAGGTGCATTTTTTGTTTTTATTATATTTAAGACTTCCATCGACAGAGCTCCGATAGCCTAATGGCTAGACCGTTGGGTTCCAAGCGCGTGGTACTGGGTTCGAGTCCCGGCCGGAACGAAAATCTTCCATGTATATATTTCTCTTCTAATTTGAAGATTCTTTTTTTTTTTCAATTTCTTTCTTTAGCAAATATGGATTATTTATGTACGGAAGAAAATTCTGAGTCAGTTAAATCACTCGACCTTTAGATTTCAAAGATTTTAGATCAATAATTACTAAGGTGCATTTTTGTGTTTTTATTATAATTAAGACACCGAAAAACAGAGATCCGATAGTATATTGGCGAGAGCGTTGGGCTTCCATGAGTGTCGCCCTGGGTTCAAATCCCAGCCGGAATGGAAATCTTAAATGCAAATATTTTTTTCTAATTTTATAATTCTTTTTTTTTTATTTTTCCCTTTTGCGAAGTCAGTCAGTCAGTCTGACAGTCAATCAGTCAAGCACTCAGTCATTCAGTCTCAGTCAGTCAGTCCAGTCAGTCAGTCACTCAGTCAGTCAGTTAGTCCTTCAGCCAGTCAGTCAAGCAGTCAGTCATTTAGTCTCAGTCAGTCAGTCATTCAGTCAGTCAGTCAGTCAGGCAGTCAGTCAGTCAGTCAGTCGGTCAGTCCTGTGCAGTCAGTTAGTCACTAAAGCAGTCAGTCAGTCTCGGTCAGTCAGTCAGTCAGTCATTCAGTCAGTCAGTCAGTCAGGCAGTCAGTCAGTCGGTCAGCCTTATTCAGTCAGTCTGTCAGTCAGTCAGTCAGTCAGCCTTATTCAGTCAGTCTGTCAGTCATCCTTATTCAGTCAGTCTGTCAGTCAGTCAGTCGGTCAGTCCTGTCCAGTCAGTTAGTCAGTCAAGCAGTCAGTCAGGTAGTCAAGCAGTCAGTCAGTCAGTGTCAGTCAGTCATTTAGTCATTCAGTCAGTCAGTGAAATAGCCAGTCAGAGAGTCAAGCAGTCAGTCAGTCAGTCTCAGTCAGTCAGTTAGTCAGTCAGTCAGTCAGTCAGTCCAGTCTCAGTCAGTCAGGCAGTTAGTCAGTCAGTCTCGGTCAGTCAGTGAGTCAGTCAGTCAGTATCAGTCAGTCAGTATCAGTCAGTCAGTGAGTCAGTCTGTCAGTCAGGCAGTATCAGTCAGGCAGTAAGACTCCGCTCGACAGAACTCCGATAGCCTAATGGCTAGACCGCTGGTCTTCCAAGCGAGTGGCCTGGGTTCGAGTCCCAGCCGGAGCGAATATCTTCAATGTATATATTTCTTTTCTAATTTGAAAATTCTTTTTTTTTTTTCAATTTCTTTCCTTTGCAATTATTGATTATTTATGTAGGGAAGAAAATTCTGAGTCAGTTTAATTTTTCGACACAAAGATTTCAAAGTGTTTAAATAAACAATTACCAAGGTGCATTTTTTGTTTTTATTATATTTAAAACTCCCACCGACAGAGCTGCCATAGACTAATGGCTAGAGTGTTAGGCTTCCAAGCGAGTGGCCCTGGGTTCGAGTCCCAGCCTGAACGAAAATCTTCAATGTATACTTTTAGTTTCTAATTTGAAATTTGTTCTTCTTTTTTTTTTAATTTTTCTCTTTTGCGAATATTGATTATTTATGTAGGGAGAAAAATTCTGAGTCAGTTTAATTATTCGAACTGTAAATTTCAAAGTGTTTGAATCAATAATTACCAAGGTGCATTTTTTGTTTTTATTATATTTAAGACTTCCATCGACAGAGCTCCGATAGCCTAATGGCTAGACCGTTGGGTTCCAAGCGCGTGGTACTGGATTCGAGTCCCGGCCGGAACGAAAATCTTCCATGTATATATTTCTCTTCTAATTTGAAGACTTTTTTTTTTCAATTTCTTTCTTTTGCAAATATGGATTATTTATGTACGGAAGAAAATTCTGAGTAATTTAATCATTCGACCTTTAGATTTCAAAGATTTTAGATCAATAATTACTAAGGTGCATTTTTTGTTTTTATTATAATTAAGACACCGATCAACAGAGATCCGATAGTATATTGGCGAGAGCGTTGGGCTTCCATGAGTGTCGCCCTGGGTTCAAATCCCAGCCGGAAAGGAAATCTTAAATGCAAATATTTTTTTCTAATTTTATAATTCTTTTTTTTTTATTTTTCCCTTTTGCGAAGTCAGTCAGTCAGTCTGACAGTCAATCAGTCAAGCACTCAGTCATTCAGTCTCAGTCAGTCAGTCCAGTCAGTCAGTCACTCAGTCAGTCAGTTAGTCCTTCAGCCAGTCAGTCAAGCAGTCAGTCATTTAGTCTCAGTCAGTCAGTCATTCAGTCAGTCAGTCAGTCAGGCAGTCAGTCAGTCAGTCAGTCGGTCAGTCCTGTGCAGTCAGTTAGTCACTAAAGCAGTCAGTCAGTCTCAGTCAGTCAGTCAGTCTCAGTCAGTCAGTCAGTCTCGGTCAGTCAGTCAGTCAGTCATTCAGTCAGTCAGTCAGTCAGTCATTCAGTCAGTCAGTCAGTCAGGCAGTCAGTCAGTCGGTCAGCCTTATTCAGTCAGTCTGTCAGTCAGTCAGTCAGTCAGCCTTATTCAGTCAGTCTGTCAGTCATCCTTATTCAGTCAGTCTGTCAGTCAGTCAGTCGGTCAGTCCTGTCCAGTCAGTTAGTCAGTCAAGCAGTCAGTCAGGTAGTCAAGCAGTCAGTCAGTCAGTGTCAGTCAGTCATTTAGTCATTCAGTCAGTCAGTGAAATAGCCAGTCAGAGAGTCAAGCAGTCAGTCAGTCAGTCTCAGTCAGTCAGTCTCAGTCAGTCAGTCAGTCAGTCAGTCAGTCAGTCCAGTCTCAGTCAGTCAGGCAGTTAGTCAGTCAGTCTCGGTCAGTCAGTGAGTCAGTCAGTCAGTATCAGTCAGTCAGTGAGTCAGTCTGTCAGTCAGGCAGTATCAGTCAGGCAGTAAGACTCCGCTCGACAGAGCTCCGATAGCCTAATGGCTAGACCGCTGGTCTTCCAAGCGAGTGGCCTGGGTTCGAGTCCCAGCCGGAGCGAATATCTTCAATGTATATATTTCTTTTCTAATTTGAAAATTCTTTTTTTTTCAATTTCTTTCCTTTGCAATTATTGATTATTTATGTAGGGAAGAAAATTCTGAGTCAGTTTTATTTTTCGACACGAAGATTTCAAAGTGTTTAAATAAACAATTACCAAGGTGCATTTTTTTGTTTTTATTATATTTAAAACTCCCACCGACAGAGCTCCCATAGACTAATGGCTAGAGTGTTAGGCTTCCAAGCGAGTGGCCCTGGGTTCGAGTCCCAGCCTGAACAAAAATCTTCAATGTATACTTTTAGTTTCTAATTTGAAATTTCTTCTTCTTTTTTTTTAATTTTTCTCTTTTGCGAATATTGATTATTTATGTAGGGAGAAAAATTCTGAGTCAGTTTAATTATTCGACCTGTAAATTTCAAAGTGTTTGAATCAATAATTACCAAGGTGCATTTTTTGTTTTTATTATATTTAAGACTTCCATCGACAGAGCTCCGATAGCCTAATGGCTAGACCGTTGGGTTCCAAGCGCGTGGTACTGGGTTCGAGTCCCGGCCGGAACGAAAATCTTCCATGTATATATTTCTCTTCTAATTTGAAGATTCTTTTTTTTTTCAATTTCTTTCTTTTGCAAATATGGATTATTTATGTACGGAAGAAAATTCTGAGTCAGTTTAATCATTCGACCTTTAGATTTCAAAGATTTTAGATCAATAATTACTAAGGTGCATTTTTTGTTTTTATTATAATTAAGACACCGATCAACAGAGATCCGATAGTATATTGGCGAGAGCGTTGGGCTTCCATGAGTGTCGCCCTGGGTTCAAATCCCAGCCGGAAAGGAAATCTTAAATGCAAATATTTTTTTCTAATTTTATAATTCTTTTTTTTTATTTTTCCCTTTTGCGAAGTCAGTCAGTCAGTCTGACAGTCAATCAGTCAAGCACTCAGTCATTCAGTCTCAGTTAGTCAGTCCAGTCAGTCAGTCACTCAGTCAGTCAGTTAGTCCTTCAGCCAGTCAGTCAAGCAGTCAGTCATTTAGTCTCAGTCAGTCAGTCATTCAGTCAGTCAGTCAGTCAGGCAGTCAGTCAGTCGGTCAGTCCTGTGCAGTCAGTTAGTCACTAAAGCAGTCAGTCAGTCTCAGTCAGTCAGTCCAGTCCAGTCTCAGTCAGTCAGTCAGTCAGTCTCGGTCAGTCAGTCAGTCAGTCATTCAGTCAGTCAGTCAGTCAGGCAGTCAGTCAGTCGGTCAGCCTTATTCAGTCAGTCTGTCAGTCAGTCAGTCAGTCAGCCTTATTCAGTCAGTCTGTCAGTCATCCTTATTCAGTCAGTCGGTCAGTCCTGTCCAGTCAGTTAGTCAGTCAAGCAGTCAGTCAGGTAGTCAAGCAGTCAGTCAGTCAGTGTCAGTCAGTCATTTAGTCATTCAGTCAGTCAGTGAAATAGACAGTCAGAGAGTCAAGCAGTCAGTCAGTCAGTCTCAGTCAGTCAGTTAGTCAGTCAGTCAGTCAGTCAGTCAGTCAGTCCAGTCTCAGTCAGTCAGGCAGTTAGTCAGTCAGTCTCGGTCAGTCAGTGAGTCAGTCAGTCAGTATCAGTCAGTCAGTGAGTCAGTCTGTCAGTCAGGCAGTATCGGTCAGGCAGTAAGACTCCGCTCGACAGAACTCCGATAGCCTAATGGCTAGACCGCTGGTCTTCCAAGCGAGTGGCCTGGGTTCGAGTCCCAGCCGGAGCGAATATCTTCAATGTATATATTTCTTTTCTAATTTGAAAATTCTTTTTTTTTCAATTTCTTTCCTTTGCAATTATTGATTATTTATGTAGGGAAGAAAATTCTGAGTCAGTTTAATTTTTCGACACGAAGATTTCAAAGTGTTTAAATAAATAATTACCAAGGTGCATTTTTTGTTTTTATTATATTTAAAACTCCCACCGACAGAGCTCCCATAGACTAATGGCTAGAGTGTTAGGCTTCCAAGCGAGTGGCCCTGGGTTCGAGTCCCAGCCTGAACGAAAATCTTCAATGTATACTTTTAGTTTCTAATTTGAAATTTCTTCTTCTTTTATTTTAATTTTTCTCTTTTGCGAATATTGATTATTTATGTAGGGAGAAAAATTCTGAGTCAGTTTAATTATTCGACCTGTAAATTTCAAAGTGTTTGAATCAATAATTACCAAGGTGCATTTTTTGTTTTTATTATATTTAAGACTTCCATCGACAGAGCTCCGATAGCCTAATGGCTAGACCGTTGGGTTCCTAGCGCGTGGTACTGGGTTCGAGTCCCGGCCGGAAAGGAAATCTTAAATGCAAATATTTTTTTCTAATTTTATAATTCTTTTTTTTTATTTTTCCCTTTTGCGAAGTCAGTCAGTCAGTCTGACAGTCAATCAGTCAAGCACTCAGTCATTCAGTCTCAGTCAGTCAGTCCAGTCAGTCAGTCACTCAGTCAGTCAGTTAGTCCTTCAGCCAGTCAGTCAAGCAGTCAGTCATTTAGTCTCAGTCAGTCAGTCATTTAGTCTCAGTCAGTCAGTCATTCAGTCAGTCAGTCAGTCAGGCAGTCAGTCAGTCAGTCAGTCGGTCAGTCCTGTGCAGTCAGTTAGTCACTAAAGCAGTCAGTCAGTCAGTCAGTCAGTCAGTCAGTCAGTCCAGTCCAGTCTCAGTCAGTCAGTCAGTCAGTCTCGGTCAGTCAGTCAGTCAGTCATTCAGTCAGTCAGTCAGTCAGGCAGTCAGTCAGTCGGTCAGCCTTATTCAGTCAGTCTGTCAGTCAGACAATCAGTCAGCCTTATTCAGTCAGTCTGTCAGTCATCCTTATTCAGTCAGTCTGTCAGTCAGTCAGTCGGTCAGTCCTGTCCAGTCAGTTAGTCAGTCAAGCAGTCAGTCAGGTAGTCAAGCAGTCAGTCAGTCAGTGTCAGTCAGTCATTTAGTCATTCAGTCAGTCAGTGAAATAGCCAGTCAGAGAGTCAAGCAGTCAGTCAGTCAGTCTCAGTCAGTCAGTTAGTCAGTCAGTCAGTCAGTGAGTCAGTCAGTCAGTATCAGTCAGTCAGTGAGTCAGTCTGTCAGTCAGGCAGTATCAGTCAGGCAGTAAGATTCCGCTCGACAGAACTCCGATAGCCTAATGGCTAGACCGCTGGTCTTCCAAGCGAGTGGCCTGGGTTCGAGACCCAGCCGGAGCGAATATCTTCAATGTATATATTTCTTTTCTAATTTGAAAATTCTTTTTTTTTTCAATTTCTTTCCTTTGCAATTATTGATTATTTATGTAGGGAAGAAAATTCTGAGTCAGTTTAATTTTTCGACACGAAGATTTCAAAGTGTTTAAATAAACAATTACCAAGGTGCATTTTTTGTTTTTATTATATTTAAAACTCCCACCGACAGAGCTCCCATAGACTAATGGCTAGAGTGTTAGGCTTCCAAGCGAGTGGCCCTGGGTTCGAGTCCCAGCCTGAACGAAAATCTTCGATGTATACTTTTAGTTTCTAATTTGAAATTTCTTCTTCTTTTTTTTTTAATTTTTCTCTTTTGCGAATATTGATTATTTATGTAGGGAGAAAAATTCTGAGTCAGTTTAATTATTCGACCTGTAAATTTCAAAGTGTTTGAATCAATAATTACCAAGGTGCATTTTTTGTTTTTATTATATTTAAGACTTCTATCGACAGAGCTCCGATAGCCTAATGGCTAGACCGTTGGGTTCCTAGCGCGTGGTACTGGGTTCGAGTCCCGGCCGGAAAGGGAATCTTAAATGCAAATATTTTTTTCTAATTTTATAATTCTTTTTTTTTATTTTTCCCTTTTGCGAAGTCAGTCAGTCAGTCTGACAGTCAATCAGTCAAGCACTCAGTCATTCAGTCTCAGTCAGTCAGTCCAGTCAGTCAGTCACTCAGTCAGTCAGTTAGTCCTTCAGCCAGTCAGTCAAGCAGTCAGTCATTTAGTCTCAGTCAGTCAGTCATTCAGTCAGTCAGTCAGTCAGGCAGTCAGTCAGTCAGTCAGTCGGTCAGTCCTGTGCAGTCAGTTAGTCACTAAAGCAGTCAGTCAGTCTCAGTCAGTCAGTCAGTCAGTCAGTCCAGTCCAGTCTCAGTCAGTCAGTCAGTCTCGGTCAGTCAGTCAGTCAGTCATTCAGTCAGTCAGTCAGTCAGGCAGTCAGTCAGTCGGTCAGCCTTATTCAGTCAGTCTGTCAGTCAGTCAGTCAGTCAGCCTTATTCAGTCAGTCTGTCAGTCATCCTTATTCAGTCAGTCTGTCAGTCAGTCAGTCGGTCAGTCCTGTCCAGTCAGTTAGTCAGTAAAGCAGTCAGTCAGGTAGTCAAGCAGTCAGTCAGTCAGTGTCAGTCAGTCATTTAGTCATTCAGTCAGTCAGTGAAATAGCCAGTCAGAGAGTCAAGCAGTCAGTCAGTCAGTCTCAGTCAGTCAGTTAGTCAGTCAGTCAGTCAGTCAGTCAGTCAGTCCAGTCTCAGTCAGTCAGGCAGTTAGTCAGTCAGTCTCGGTCAGTCAGTGAGTCAGTCAGTCAGTATCAGTCAGTCAGTGAGTCAGTCTGTCAGTCAGGCAGTATCAGTCAGGCAGTAAGACTCCGCTCGACAGAGCTCCGATAGCCTAATGGCTAGACCGCTGGTCTTCCAAGCGAGTGGCCTGGGTTCGAGTCCCAGCCGGAGCGAATATCTTCAATGTATATATTTCTTTTCTAATTTGAAAATTCTTTTTTTTTCAATTTCTTTCCTTTGCAATTATTGATTATTTATGTAGGGAAGAAAATTCTGAGTCAGTTTTATTTTTCGACACGAAGATTTCAAAGTGTTTAAATAAACAATTACCAAGGTGCATTTTTTTGTTTTTATTATATTTAAAACTCCCACCGACAGAGCTCCCATAGACTAATGGCTAGAGTGTTAGGCTTCCAAGCGAGTGGCCCTGGGTTCGAGTCCCAGCCTGAACAAAAATCTTCAATGTATACTTTTAGTTTCTAATTTGAAATTTCTTCTTCTTTTTTTTTAATTTTTCTCTTTTGCGAATATTGATTATTTATGTAGGGAGAAAAATTCTGAGTCAGTTTAATTATTCGACCTGTAAATTTCAAAGTGTTTGAATCAATAATTACCAAGGTGCATTTTTTGTTTTTATTATATTTAAGACTTCCATCGACAGAGCTCCGATAGCCTAATGGCTAGACCGTTGGGTTCCAAGCGCGTGGTACTGGGTTCGAGTCCCGGCCGGAACGAAAATCTTCCATGTATATATTTCTCTTCTAATTTGAAGATTCTTTTTTTTTTCAATTTCTTTCTTTTGCAAATATGGATTATTTATGTACGGAAGAAAATTCTGAGTCAGTTTAATCATTCGACCTTTAGATTTCAAAGATTTTAGATCAATAATTACTAAGGTGCATTTTTTGTTTTTATTATAATTAAGACACCGATCAACAGAGATCCGATAGTATATTGGCGAGAGCGTTGGGCTTCCATGAGTGTCGCCCTGGGTTCAAATCCCAGCCGGAAAGGAAATCTTAAATGCAAATATTTTTTTCTAATTTTATAATTCTTTTTTTTTATTTTTCCCTTTTGCGAAGTCAGTCAGTCAGTCTGACAGTCAATCAGTCAAGCACTCAGTCATTCAGTCTCAGTTAGTCAGTCCAGTCAGTCAGTCACTCAGTCAGTCAGTTAGTCCTTCAGCCAGTCAGTCAAGCAGTCAGTCATTTAGTCTCAGTCAGTCAGTCATTCAGTCAGTCAGTCAGTCAGGCAGTCAGTCAGTCGGTCAGTCCTGTGCAGTCAGTTAGTCACTAAAGCAGTCAGTCAGTCTCAGTCAGTCAGTCCAGTCCAGTCTCAGTCAGTCAGTCAGTCAGTCTCGGTCAGTCAGTCAGTCAGTCATTCAGTCAGTCAGTCAGTCAGGCAGTCAGTCAGTCGGTCAGCCTTATTCAGTCAGTCTGTCAGTCAGTCAGTCAGTCAGCCTTATTCAGTCAGTCTGTCAGTCATCCTTATTCAGTCAGTCGGTCAGTCCTGTCCAGTCAGTTAGTCAGTCAAGCAGTCAGTCAGGTAGTCAAGCAGTCAGTCAGTCAGTGTCAGTCAGTCATTTAGTCATTCAGTCAGTCAGTGAAATAGACAGTCAGAGAGTCAAGCAGTCAGTCAGTCAGTCTCAGTCAGTCAGTTAGTCAGTCAGTCAGTCAGTCAGTCAGTCAGTCCAGTCTCAGTCAGTCAGGCAGTTAGTCAGTCAGTCTCGGTCAGTCAGTGAGTCAGTCAGTCAGTATCAGTCAGTCAGTGAGTCAGTCTGTCAGTCAGGCAGTATCGGTCAGGCAGTAAGACTCCGCTCGACAGAACTCCGATAGCCTAATGGCTAGACCGCTGGTCTTCCAAGCGAGTGGCCTGGGTTCGAGTCCCAGCCGGAGCGAATATCTTCAATGTATATATTTCTTTTCTAATTTGAAAATTCTTTTTTTTTCAATTTCTTTCCTTTGCAATTATTGATTATTTATGTAGGGAAGAAAATTCTGAGTCAGTTTAATTTTTCGACACGAAGATTTCAAAGTGTTTAAATAAATAATTACCAAGGTGCATTTTTTGTTTTTATTATATTTAAAACTCCCACCGACAGAGCTCCCATAGACTAATGGCTAGAGTGTTAGGCTTCCAAGCGAGTGGCCCTGGGTTCGAGTCCCAGCCTGAACGAAAATCTTCAATGTATACTTTTAGTTTCAAATTTGAAATTTCTTCTTCTTTTATTTTAATTTTTCTCTTTTGCGAATATTGATTATTTATGTAGGGAGAAAAATTCTGAGTCAGTTTAATTATTCGACCTGTAAATTTCAAAGTGTTTGAATCAATAATTACCAAGGTGCATTTTTTGTTTTTATTATATTTAAGACTTCCATCGACAGAGCTCCGATAGCCTAATGGCTAGACCGTTGGGTTCCTAGCGCGTGGTACTGGGTTCGAGTCCCGGCCGGAAAGGAAATCTTAAATGCAAATATTTTTTTCTAATTTTATAATTCTTTTTTTTTATTTTTCCCTTTTGCGAAGTCAGTCAGTCAGTCTGACAGTCAATCAGTCAAGCACTCAGTCATTCAGTCTCAGTCAGTCAGTCCAGTCAGTCAGTCACTCAGTCAGTCAGTTAGTCCTTCAGCCAGTCAGTCAAGCAGTCAGTCATTTAGTCTCAGTCAGTCAGTCATTTAGTCTCAGTCAGTCAGTCATTCAGTCAGTCAGTCAGTCAGGCAGTCAGTCAGTCAGTCAGTCGGTCAGTCCTGTGCAGTCAGTTAGTCACTAAAGCAGTCAGTCAGTCTCAGTCAGTCAGTCAGTCAGTCAGTCAGTCAGTCAGTCAGTCCAGTCCAGTCTCAGTCAGTCAGTCAGTCAGTCTCGGTCAGTCAGTCAGTCAGTCATTCAGTCAGTCAGTCAGTCAGGCAGTCAGTCAGTCGGTCAGCCTTATTCAGTCAGTCTGTCAGTCAGACAATCAGTCAGCCTTATTCAGTCAGTCTGTCAGTCATCCTTATTCAGTCAGTCTGTCAGTCAGTCAGTCGGTCAGTCCTGTCCAGTCAGTTAGTCAGTCAAGCAGTCAGTCAGGTAGTCAAGCAGTCAGTCAGTCAGTGTCAGTCAGTCATTTAGTCATTCAGTCAGTCAGTGAAATAGCCAGTCAGAGAGTCAAGCAGTCAGTCAGTCAGTCTCAGTCAGTCAGTTAGTCAGTCAGTCAGTCAGTGAGTCAGTCAGTCAGTATCAGTCAGTCAGTGAGTCAGTCTGTCAGTCAGGCAGTATCAGTCAGGCAGTAAGATTCCGCTCGACAGAACTCCGATAGCCTAATGGCTAGACCGCTGGTCTTCCAAGCGAGTGGCCTGGGTTCGAGACCCAGCCGGAGCGAATATCTTCAATGTATATATTTCTTTTCTAATTTGAAAATTCTTTTTTTTTTCAATTTCTTTCCTTTGCAATTATTGATTATTTATGTAGGGAAGAAAATTCTGAGTCAGTTTAATTTTTCGACACGAAGATTTCAAAGTGTTTAAATAAACAATTACCAAGGTGCATTTTTTGTTTTTATTATATTTAAAACTCCCACCGACAGAGCTCCCATAGACTAATGGCTAGAGTGTTAGGCTTCCAAGCGAGTGGCCCTGGGTTCGAGTCCCAGCCTGAACGAAAATCTTCGATGTATACTTTTAGTTTCTAATTTGAAATTTCTTCTTCTTTTTTTTTTAATTTTTCTCTTTTGCGAATATTGATTATTTATGTAGGGAGAAAAATTCTGAGTCAGTTTAATTATTCGACCTGTAAATTTCAAAGTGTTTGAATCAATAATTACCAAGGTGCATTTTTTGTTTTTATTATATTTAAGACTTCTATCGACAGAGCTCCGATAGCCTAATGGCTAGACCGTTGGGTTCCTAGCGCGTGGTACTGGGTTCGAGTCCCGGCCGGAAAGGAAATCTTAAATGCAAATATTTTTTTCTAATTTTATAATTCTTTTTTTTTATTTTTCCCTTTTGCGAAGTCAGTCAGTCAGTCTGACAGTCAATCAGTCAAGCACTCAGTCATTCAGTCTCAGTCAGTCAGTCCAGTCAGTCAGTCACTCAGTCAGTCAGTTAGTCCTTCAGCCAGTCAGTCAAGCAGTCAGTCATTTAGTCTCAGTCAGTCAGTCATTCAGTCAGTCAGTCAGTCAGGCAGTCAGTCAGTCAGTCAGTCGGTCAGTCCTGTGCAGTCAGTTAGTCACTAAAGCAGTCAGTCAGTCTCAGTCAGTCAGTCAGTCAGTCAGTCCAGTCCAGTCTCAGTCAGTCAGTCAGTCTCGGTCAGTCAGTCAGTCAGTCATTCAGTCAGTCAGTCAGTCAGGCAGTCAGTCAGTCGGTCAGCCTTATTCAGTCAGTCTGTCAGTCAGTCAGTCAGTCAGCCTTATTCAGTCAGTCTGTCAGTCATCCTTATTCAGTCAGTCTGTCAGTCAGTCAGTCGGTCAGTCCTGTCCAGTCAGTTAGTCAGTAAAGCAGTCAGTCAGGTAGTCAAGCAGTCAGTCAGTCAGTGTCAGTCAGTCATTTAGTCATTCAGTCAGTCAGTGAAATAGCCAGTCAGAGAGTCAAGCAGTCAGTCAGTCAGTCTCAGTCAGTCAGTTAGTCAGTCAGTCAGTCAGTCAGTCAGTCAGTCCAGTCTCAGTCAGTCAGGCAGTTAGTCAGTCAGTCTCGGTCAGTCAGTGAGTCAGTCAGTCAGTATTAGTCAGTCAGTGAGTCAGTCTGTCAGTCAGGCAGTATCAGTCAGGCAGTAAGACTCCGCTCGACAGAACTCCGATAGCCTAATGGCTAGACCGCTGGTCTTCCAAGCGAGTGGCCTGGGTTCGAGTCCCAGCCGGAGCGAATATCTTCAATGTATATATTTCTTTTCTAATTTGAAAATTATTTTTTTTTTTCAATTTCTTTCCTTTGCAATTATTGATTATTTATGTAGGGAAGAAAATTCTGAGTCAGTTTAATTTTTCGACACGAAGATTTCAAAGTGTTTAAATAAACAATTACCAAGGTGCATTTTTTGTTTTTATTATATTTAAAACTCCCACCGACAGAGCTCCCATAGACTAATGGCTAGAGTGTTAGGCTTCCAAGCGAGTGGCCCTGGGTTCGAGTCCCAGCCTGAACGAAAATCTTCAATGTATACTTTTAGTTTCTAATTTGAAATTTCTTCTTCTTTTTTTTTTAATTTTTCTCTTTTGCGAATATTGATTATTTATACAGGGAGAAAAATTCTGAGTCAGTTTAATTATTCGACCTGTAAATTTCAAAGTGTTTGAATCAATAATTACCAAGGTGCATTTTTTGTTTTTATTATATTTAAGACTTCCATCGACAGAGCTCCGATCGCCTAATGGCTAGACCGTTGGGTTCCAAGCGCGTGGTACTGGGTTCGAGTCCCGGCCGGAACGAAAATCTTCCATGTATATATTTCTCTTCTAATTTGAAGATTCTTTTTTTTTCAATTTCTTTCTTTTGCAAATATGGATTATTTATGTACGGAAGAAAATTCTGAGTCAGTTTAATCATTCGACCTTTAGATTTCAAAAATTTTAGATCAATAATTACTAAGGTGCATTTTTTGTTTTTATTATAATTAAGACACCGATCAACAGAGATCCGATAGTATATTGGCGAGAGCGTTGGGCTTCCATGAGTGTCGCCCTGGGTTCAAATCCCAGCCGGAAAGGAAATCTTAAATGCAAATATTTTTTTCTAATTTTATAATTCTTTTTTTTTATTTTTCCCTTTTGCGAAGTCAGTCAGTCAGTCTGACAGTCAATCAGTCAAGCACTCAGTCATTCAGTCTCAGTCAGTCAGTCCAGTCAGTCAGTCACTCAGTCAGTCAGTTAGTCCTTCAGCCAGTCAGTCAAGCAGTCAGTCATTTAGTCTCAGTCAGTCAGTCATTCAGTCAGTCAGTCAGTCAGGCAGTCAGTCAGTCAGTCAGTCGGTCAGTCCTGTGCAGTCAGTTAGTCACTAAAGCAGTCAGTCAGTCTCAGTCAGTCAGTCAGTCAGTCAGTCCAGTCCAGTCTCAGTCAGTCAGTCTCGGTCAGTCAGTCAGTCAGTCATTCAGTCAGTCAGTCAGTCAGGCAGTCAGTCAGTCGGTCAGCCTTATTCAGTCAGTCTGTCAGTCAGTCAGTCAGTCAGTCAGCCTTATTCAGTCAGTCTGTCAGTCATCCTTATTCAGTCAGTCTGTCAGTCAGTCAGTCAGTCAGCCTTATTCAGTCAGTCTGTCAGTCATCCTTATTCAGTCAGTCTGTCAGTCAGTCAGTCGGTCAGTCCTGTCCAGTCAGTTAGTCAGTCAAGCAGTCAGTCAGGTAGTCAAGCAGTCAGTCAGTCAGTGTCAGTCAGTCATTTAGTCATTCAGTCAGTCAGTGAAATAGCCAGTCAGAGAGTCAAGAAGTCAGTCAGTCAGTCTCAGTCAGTCAGTTAGTCAGTCAGTCAGTCAGTCAGTCCAGTCTCAGTCAGTCAGGCAGTTAGTCAGTCAGTCTCGGTCAGTCAGTGAGTCAGTCAGTCAGTATCAGTCAGTCAGTGAGTCAGTCTGTCAGTCAGGCAGTATCAGTCAGGCAGTAAGACTCCGCTCGACAGAACTCCGATAGCCTAATGGCTAGACCGCTGGTCTTCCAAGCGAGTGGCCTGGGTTCGAGTCCCAGCCGGAGCGAATATCTTCAATGTATATATTTCTTTTCTAATTTGAAAATTCTTTTTTTTTTCAATTTCTTTCCTTTGCAATTATTGATTATTTATGTAGGGAAGAAAATTCTGAGTCAGTTTAATTTTTCGACACGAAGATTTCAAAGTGTTTAAATAAACAATTACCAAGGTGCATTTTTTGTTTTTATTATATTTAAAACTCCCAACGACAGAGCTCCCATAGACTAATGGCTAGAGTGTTAGGCTTCCAAGCGAGTGGCCCTGGGTTCGAGTCCCAGCCTAAACGAAAATCTTCAATGTATACTTTTAGTTTCTAATTTGAAATTTCTTCTTCTTTTTTTTTTTAATTTTTCTCTTTTGCGAATATTGATTATTTATGTAGGGGGAAAAATTCTGAGTCAGTTTAATTATTCGACCTGTAAATTTCAAAGTGTTTGAATCAATAATTACCAAGGTGCATTTTTTGTTTTTATTATATTTAAGACTTCCATCGACAGAGCTCCGATAGCCTAATGGCTAGACCGTTGGGTTCCAAGCGCGTGGTACTGGGTTCGAGTCCCGGCCGGAACGAAAATCTTCCATGTATATATTTCTCTTCTAATTTGAAGATTCTTTTTTTTTTCAATTTCTTTCTTTAGCAAATATGGATTATTTATGTACGGAAGAAAATTCTGAGTCAGTTAAATCACTCGACCTTTAGATTTCAAAGATTTTAGATCAATAATTACTAAGGTGCATTTTTGTGTTTTTATTATAATTAAGACACCGAAAAACAGAGATCCGATAGTATATTGGCGAGAGCGTTGGGCTTCCATGAGTGTCGCCCTGGGTTCAAATCCCAGCCGGAATGGAAATCTTAAATGCAAATATTTTTTTCTAATTTTATAATTCTTTTTTTTTTATTTTTCCCTTTTGCGAAGTCAGTCAGTCAGTCTGACAGTCAATCAGTCAAGCACTCAGTCATTCAGTCTCAGTCAGTCAGTCCAGTCAGTCAGTCACTCAGTCAGTCAGTTAGTCCTTCAGCCAGTCAGTCAAGCAGTCAGTCATTTAGTCTCAGTCAGTCAGTCATTCAGTCAGTCAGTCAGTCAGGCAGTCAGTCAGTCAGTCAGTCGGTCAGTCCTGTGCAGTCAGTTAGTCACTAAAGCAGTCAGTCAGTCTCGGTCAGTCAGTCAGTCAGTCATTCAGTCAGTCAGTCAGTCAGGCAGTCAGTCAGTCGGTCAGCCTTATTCAGTCAGTCTGTCAGTCAGTCAGTCAGTCAGCCTTATTCAGTCAGTCTGTCAGTCATCCTTATTCAGTCAGTCTGTCAGTCAGTCAGTCGGTCAGTCCTGTCCAGTCAGTTAGTCAGTCAAGCAGTCAGTCAGGTAGTCAAGCAGTCAGTCAGTCAGTGTCAGTCAGTCATTTAGTCATTCAGTCAGTCAGTGAAATAGCCAGTCAGAGAGTCAAGCAGTCAGTCAGTCAGTCTCAGTCAGTCAGTTAGTCAGTCAGTCAGTCAGTCAGTCCAGTCTCAGTCAGTCAGGCAGTTAGTCAGTCAGTCTCGGTCAGTCAGTGAGTCAGTCAGTCAGTATCAGTCAGTCAGTGAGTCAGTCTGTCAGTCAGGCAGTATCAGTCAGGCAGTAAGACTCCGCTCGACAGAACTCCGATAGCCTAATGGCTAGACCGCTGGTCTTCCAAGCGAGTGGCCTGGGTTCGAGTCCCAGCCGGAGCGAATATCTTCAATGTATATATTTCTTTTCTAATTTGAAAATTCTTTTTTTTTTTCAATTTCTTTCCTTTGCAATTATTGATTATTTATGTAGGGAAGAAAATTCTGAGTCAGTTTAATTTTTCGACACAAAGATTTCAAAGTGTTTAAATAAACAATTACCAAGGTGCATTTTTTGTTTTTATTATATTTAAAACTCCCACCGACAGAGCTGCCATAGACTAATGGCTAGAGTGTTAGGCTTCCAAGCGAGTGGCCCTGGGTTCGAGTCCCAGCCTGAACGAAAATCTTCAATGTATACTTTTAGTTTCTAATTTGAAATTTGTTCTTCTTTTTTTTTTAATTTTTCTCTTTTGCGAATATTGATTATTTATGTAGGGAGAAAAATTCTGAGTCAGTTTAATTATTCGACCTGTAAATTTCAAAGTGTTTGAATCAATAATTACCAAGGTGCATTTTTTGTTTTTATTATATTTAAGACTTCCATCGACAGAGCTCCGATAGCCTAATGGCTAGACCGTTGGGTTCCAAGCGCGTGGTACTGGATTCGAGTCCCGGCCGGAACGAAAATCTTCCATGTATATATTTCTCTTCTAATTTGAAGACTTTTTTTTTTCAATTTCTTTCTTTTGCAAATATGGATTATTTATGTACGGAAGAAAATTCTGAGTAATTTAATCATTCGACCTTTAGATTTCAAAGATTTTAGATCAATAATTACTAAGGTGCATTTTTTGTTTTTATTATAATTAAGACACCGATCAACAGAGATCCGATAGTATATTGGCGAGAGCGTTGGGCTTCCATGAGTGTCGCCCTGGGTTCAAATCCCAGCCGGAAAGGAAATCTTAAATGCAAATATTTTTTTCTAATTTTATAATTCTTTTTTTTTTATTTTTCCCTTTTGCGAAGTCAGTCAGTCAGTCTGACAGTCAATCAGTCAAGCACTCAGTCATTCAGTCTCAGTCAGTCAGTCCAGTCAGTCAGTCACTCAGTCAGTCAGTTAGTCCTTCAGCCAGTCAGTCAAGCAGTCAGTCATTTAGTCTCAGTCAGTCAGTCATTCAGTCAGTCAGTCAGTCAGGCAGTCAGTCAGTCAGTCAGTCGGTCAGTCCTGTGCAGTCAGTTAGTCACTAAAGCAGTCAGTCAGTCTCAGTCAGTCAGTCAGTCTCAGTCAGTCAGTCAGTCTCGGTCAGTCAGTCAGTCAGTCATTCAGTCAGTCAGTCAGTCAGGCAGTCAGTCAGTCGGTCAGCCTTATTCAGTCAGTCTGTCAGTCAGTCAGTCAGTCAGCCTTATTCAGTCAGTCTGTCAGTCATCCTTATTCAGTCAGTCTGTCAGTCAGTCAGTCGGTCAGTCCTGTCCAGTCAGTTAGTCAGTCAAGCAGTCAGTCAGGTAGTCAAGCAGTCAGTCAGTCAGTGTCAGTCAGTCATTTAGTCATTCAGTCAGTCAGTGAAATAGCCAGTCAGAGAGTCAAGCAGTCAGTCAGTCAGTCTCAGTCAGTCAGTCTCAGTCAGTCAGTCAGTCAGTCAGTCAGTCAGTCCAGTCTCAGTCAGTCAGGCAGTTAGTCAGTCAGTCTCGGTCAGTCAGTGAGTCAGTCAGTCAGTATCAGTCAGTCAGTGAGTCAGTCTGTCAGTCAGGCAGTATCAGTCAGGCAGTAAGACTCCGCTCGACAGAGCTCCGATAGCCTAATGGCTAGACCGCTGGTCTTCCAAGCGAGTGGCCTGGGTTCGAGTCCCAGCCGGAGCGAATATCTTCAATGTATATATTTCTTTTCTAATTTGAAAATTCTTTTTTTTTCAATTTCTTTCCTTTGCAATTATTGATTATTTATGTAGGGAAGAAAATTCTGAGTCAGTTTTATTTTTCGACACGAAGATTTCAAAGTGTTTAAATAAACAATTACCAAGGTGCATTTTTTTGTTTTTATTATATTTAAAACTCCCACCGACAGAGCTCCCATAGACTAATGGCTAGAGTGTTAGGCTTCCAAGCGAGTGGCCCTGGGTTCGAGTCCCAGCCTGAACAAAAATCTTCAATGTATACTTTTAGTTTCTAATTTGAAATTTCTTCTTCTTTTTTTTTAATTTTTCTCTTTTGCGAATATTGATTATTTATGTAGGGAGAAAAATTCTGAGTCAGTTTAATTATTCGACCTGTAAATTTCAAAGTGTTTGAATCAATAATTACCAAGGTGCATTTTTTGTTTTTATTATATTTAAGACTTCCATCGACAGAGCTCCGATAGCCTAATGGCTAGACCGTTGGGTTCCAAGCGCGTGGTACTGGGTTCGAGTCCCGGCCGGAACGAAAATCTTCCATGTATATATTTCTCTTCTAATTTGAAGATTCTTTTTTTTTTCAATTTCTTTCTTTTGCAAATATGGATTATTTATGTACGGAAGAAAATTCTGAGTCAGTTTAATCATTCGACCTTTAGATTTCAAAGATTTTAGATCAATAATTACTAAGGTGCATTTTTTGTTTTTATTATAATTAAGACACCGATCAACAGAGATCCGATAGTATATTGGCGAGAGCGTTGGGCTTCCATGAGTGTCGCCCTGGGTTCAAATCCCAGCCGGAAAGGAAATCTTAAATGCAAATATTTTTTTCTAATTTTATAATTCTTTTTTTTTATTTTTCCCTTTTGCGAAGTCAGTCAGTCAGTCTGACAGTCAATCAGTCAAGCACTCAGTCATTCAGTCTCAGTTAGTCAGTCCAGTCAGTCAGTCACTCAGTCAGTCAGTTAGTCCTTCAGCCAGTCAGTCAAGCAGTCAGTCATTTAGTCTCAGTCAGTCAGTCATTCAGTCAGTCAGTCAGTCAGGCAGTCAGTCAGTCGGTCAGTCCTGTGCAGTCAGTTAGTCACTAAAGCAGTCAGTCAGTCTCAGTCAGTCAGTCCAGTCCAGTCTCAGTCAGTCAGTCAGTCAGTCTCGGTCAGTCAGTCAGTCAGTCATTCAGTCAGTCAGTCAGTCAGGCAGTCAGTCAGTCGGTCAGCCTTATTCAGTCAGTCTGTCAGTCAGTCAGTCAGTCAGCCTTATTCAGTCAGTCTGTCAGTCATCCTTATTCAGTCAGTCGGTCAGTCCTGTCCAGTCAGTTAGTCAGTCAAGCAGTCAGTCAGGTAGTCAAGCAGTCAGTCAGTCAGTGTCAGTCAGTCATTTAGTCATTCAGTCAGTCAGTGAAATAGACAGTCAGAGAGTCAAGCAGTCAGTCAGTCAGTCTCAGTCAGTCAGTTAGTCAGTCAGTCAGTCAGTCAGTCAGTCAGTCCAGTCTCAGTCAGTCAGGCAGTTAGTCAGTCAGTCTCGGTCAGTCAGTGAGTCAGTCAGTCAGTATCAGTCAGTCAGTGAGTCAGTCTGTCAGTCAGGCAGTATCGGTCAGGCAGTAAGACTCCGCTCGACAGAACTCCGATAGCCTAATGGCTAGACCGCTGGTCTTCCAAGCGAGTGGCCTGGGTTCGAGTACCAGCCGGAGCGAATATCTTCAATGTATATATTTCTTTTCTAATTTGAAAATTCTTTTTTTTTCAATTTCTTTCCTTTGCAATTATTGATTATTTATGTAGGGAAGAAAATTCTGAGTCAGTTTAATTTTTCGACACGAAGATTTCAAAGTGTTTAAATAAATAATTACCAAGGTGCATTTTTTGTTTTTATTATATTTAAAACTCCCACCGACAGAGCTCCCATAGACTAATGGCTAGAGTGTTAGGCTTCCAAGCGAGTGGCCCTGGGTTCGAGTCCCAGCCTGAACGAAAATCTTCAATGTATACTTTTAGTTTCTAATTTGAAATTTCTTCTTCTTTTATTTTAATTTTTCTCTTTTGCGAATATTGATTATTTATGTAGGGAGAAAAATTCTGAGTCAGTTTAATTATTCGACCTGTAAATTTCAAAGTGTTTGAATCAATAATTACCAAGGTGCATTTTTTGTTTTTATTATATTTAAGACTTCCATCGACAGAGCTCCGATAGCCTAATGGCTAGACCGTTGGGTTCCTAGCGCGTGGTACTGGGTTCGAGTCCCGGCCGGAAAGGAAATCTTAAATGCAAATATTTTTTTCTAATTTTATAATTCTTTTTTTTTATTTTTCCCTTTTGCGAAGTCAGTCAGTCAGTCTGACAGTCAATCAGTCAAGCACTCAGTCATTCAGTCTCAGTCAGTCAGTCCAGTCAGTCAGTCACTCAGTCAGTCAGTTAGTCCTTCAGCCAGTCAGTCAAGCAGTCAGTCATTTAGTCTCAGTCAGTCAGTCATTTAGTCTCAGTCAGTCAGTCATTCAGTCAGTCAGTCAGTCAGGCAGTCAGTCAGTCAGTCAGTCGGTCAGTCCTGTGCAGTCAGTTAGTCACTAAAGCAGTCAGTCAGTCTCAGTCAGTCAGTCAGTCAGTCAGTCAGTCAGTCAGTCAGTCCAGTCCAGTCTCAGTCAGTCAGTCAGTCAGTCTCGGTCAGTCAGTCAGTCAGTCATTCAGTCAGTCAGTCAGTCAGGCAGTCAGTCAGTCGGTCAGCCTTATTCAGTCAGTCTGTCAGTCAGACAATCAGTCAGCCTTATTCAGTCAGTCTGTCAGTCATCCTTATTCAGTCAGTCTGTCAGTCAGTCAGTCGGTCAGTCCTGTCCAGTCAGTTAGTCAGTCAAGCAGTCAGTCAGGTAGTCAAGCAGTCAGTCAGTCAGTGTCAGTCAGTCATTTAGTCATTCAGTCAGTCGGTGAAATAGCCAGTCAGAGAGTCAAGCAGTCAGTCAGTCAGTCTCAGTCAGTCAGTTAGTCAGTCAGTCAGTCAGTGAGTCAGTCAGTCAGTATCAGTCAGTCAGTGAGTCAGTCTGTCAGTCAGGCAGTATCAGTCAGGCAGTAAGATTCCGCTCGACAGAACTCCGATAGCCTAATGGCTAGACCGCTGGTCTTCCAAGCGAGTGGCCTGGGTTCGAGACCCAGCCGGAGCGAATATCTTCAATGTATATATTTCT